>NW_011495015.1:2757089-2763623 GCF_000754665.1 Bison bison bison
GAGGAGGAGGAGATGGTTGGATGGCATCACTGATTCAATGGACATGAACTAGGGCAAACTCTGGGAGATGGTGAGGGACAGGAGCCTGATATGCTGTAGTCCATGGGGTTGCAAAGAGTCAGACACGACTTGGTGAACAAACAACAAAAATAGGAGTAAGGTGGTCCCTGGGATGTTCATCACTGGCCCAGAATCCTTTCCAGAACACTAACGGTGGAGCGAGGTGGCCAGCAGCTCAAGGAGTCCTCAAAGAAACTCTGCTCTAATTCGTGCTAATTTTCACTGGAATCGCAGCTTCATAAATTTTATGTGACTGATTAAAATGATTGTATGTAGAATACCTTCAGGCAGCTGAAATGGCTCATTAAACAAGGAAGCTAGCTGGGAATTATCAGTAATGTAACAAATTTGTACACTGCAAATCTGATGTCTTTAGAAAGAGTGGAGGAGGGATGTTTAAGTCTCCCTCCCCTTCTGGAGCTGGGCTCAGGGGAAAGGGAAGAAGCGCCTTGATCTCACAGAGGCTTTGGCTACTCCCGCTCATCCTCCCTGATATGCAGAAACCCACTGACTCGCTGACGTGTGCAGAGACTTCATTAGTCACTGCCAGCTTCAATCTGCTTCAGTTACTTTGCATCCACATCCCAGGAGGAAACAGACTCTACTGCAATTTCAGGCTAAAGCAAAGATAAACGGATTCACTTTAGAAATTGACAAGCCGGCATGGCCCAACTTACATGTCGCGACACAGAGAAGGAAAACTATGGGTACATATTATTAACCTTGTATAGCCATAAACGAAAGAGAGAGATATCGCCAAGGCAAAAGGTTTCTAAGTGGCTGAGAGTCCAGCACTCTCCACAAAGGGGCGTTCATCAGCAAATGGTTGGGTCAGAGGGAAGCACAGCCAGTTCCTTACATGAGGGATATATATACCAACCCTCCCTAATCCATGTTCCAGAGAGAAGTCGGCTAATCTCCTGGGCATCCATGTCAGCTGCTTTGGAGGAGTTCCCTGAGAACTCTTGATGGACATCAACAGCGTACTGGTTTGCGTACAATCTTTGAAATAAAAAATCTTTGCCAGCTCTTTGCAAAAAAAGAGCAACCACTTCTACGAAATGCCTATAATTACCCTCAAAATGCTTAGGCATAGGCATGCCCATGGAAACAATATGTTGCCATATGACTCAGAGACGGCTTGTAAACCAGTTAGGCAAAAAATTAAATCAGAACATACCTGGTATTTAAAAAATAACATTTTGGAAAAGAGTAACCAAGTGAGTTTCAGAACTCTGTCATCAGTGGACTGCAGGTCTCAGAGGACCCACTCGTGCTACCATGACGCCCCACAGCCTGCTAGGTTTCACTACGCTGAGACCTTACCATAGTAAATCATGTTAACACTGCTTAAGCATTTAGGAAAACATTTTCATGCAAGGACTGTGCTCACAGAATATACTTAGCATGAGGGACCTCTGTTATCTGTGTGATTCAACAATCCAAAACGAAAACTTTAAATTCCCAGTGACGTGTTCATAATTCACAAGAAAAAGGCTGGGGCGCCAAGCCCTGGTAAGCTCCATCATACTGTTCTTAATATTGGTATGTGTTATGTGCTGGGAATCCACATGAAACACTAGAGTTTTGAGTCATATTTTTAAGCTGGTCTTCTGGAATACTGGCACATGGAGTCGCATAAAGGCCAGAAGAAGAGGAATTATCCTGGAAATGGTGAGAAGGGTGCTCAGGAAGTCTGAGATAGGAGGCTAGGGTGAAGCAGCTGGTGTATGGGCAGGGGGAAAAGGGAAATGATGCGTTTTTGTTCTGTGTTTATGAGCTGTTCATGTTAGTTAGAAATCTTAATATATATATTACATATATAATTTATACAATCAGTTTTGTATGTGAGTTACATATAACAAATTATCAGTGCATGCGTGCATGCTCTATTTTGTCCAACTCTTTGGACTACAGTCCAACCCTGTGGACTGTAGTCTGCCAGGATCCTTTATAGGATTTTCCAGGCAAGAATACTGGAGTGTGTTGCCATTTCCTTCTCCAGGGGAGTCTTCCCGACGAGGGATTGAACCCAAGTCTCCTGCTTCTCTTATACTGGTAGGCGGATTCTTTACCACTGAGCCACCTGGTAAGTCCATAACAAATTATATATACACACAAATGCACACATACTGGAGAGGATGGAGAATCATTAAATTTGTAATTAAAAAATATAACAGCTACTGTCACAATCCAAGACAGAGAAGACACTAATTTCCAGGTCTATTAATCAACGCATTGCCTGCCAAGCATTCCTTGTCACCCCTGGGGGTCCCGTTTGCACTGAGTCCTCTCCGCGTGCCTGCCCTTGCTCACCTGCCCATCTGTCTATCCTCATCCATTCTTGATGAATTCCTCTCTGAAGTTACTCCTGGTCCTGCACCCCTGGCACAGGTGACCCTACTCCTCCGGGAATATTCCTGTCACTTCTTCTGTGGTCCCTTTTGTATACCTGAGCATAAACTTGTTTTTTATGACTCTTTTCTTTACGAGACTGAATTGTTTGAGATGACAGTTTTCTTCTTTCCTTAAATCTCTGTTTATTCTTTCAGCAAGCTGTCCATATTTTCTCATGTTCTTGCTTCTCTTTTGACTCAGGCATGTCCCTTGGGAGTCATGACAGTCCCTCCTCATGACCTCAGCTTCTTATCTCCCTGGATCCCCATCACAGCAATGTCACTCCAGGCTGTATCTCTGTCTTCACATGGCATCTCCCTTCACATCGTCTGCATCCAAATTTCCTCTTCTATAAGGACAGCAGTCACACTGAATTAGGGCCCAGCATAATGGCCACATTTTAATGTGATTACCTATACAAATATCCCATTTCTAAATAAGGTCACATTCTGCAGTCTAGGGAATAATAAAATACTTAGGAATAAACCTAACCAAGGAGGTGAAAGACTTGTATGTACCAACAAAAGATACTAGAAAAGACGCAGGAAAGAGATTAAAGCAGATACACATAAATGGAAAGACATTTCATGTTCGTGGATAGGAAGAACTAATATTGTTCAATGTCTACACGATCGTAGTCTGGTTTTAGCACAGCGGCCACATTTAGTCTTTCAAGAGGAACTGAAGACAAGTGTAGAAAACACTTTTGTTTCAAGACAGAAGTCTGATGACCACTCTGTTTATAAGACTAGCCTCTTCCAACTTCCCTCCCTCCCTGCCCCTCCCTGGCTGCCTCTGCAGCTTTAAGTTACTTATCTCCTTCATGGTCTATCTCTCCCATCAGAAAGCAAGCTCATTCCATGAGAGAAGAAATTCTGTTGATTCCTTTCTGCAGAACTTAGAACTTGGCTGCTCACAGCTGCTCATTTGGCATCTGCTAGATGAATGAAGAAACCCATATTCAATATCCACATAAGTACTAGCCACCGTGAGCCTGTTCACTGGAGGGTTGAAATAACTCACTTGCACTGGAGAGTGCTGCGGTTGTACACTGAAGGAGGAGGCTACACATATGAGCACCTGCAAGTCCAGACCGGCAGGTGTGTGACCGGATCTTGTCCTGTGACCATGCTGTTGATAGGGGCCCTCACCTGTGGCTCTAACACTGTTTATCTCCTCTGAACTTGGCCCTTCTTGTTTTTCTACTCAGACACAACGCCTAAGGTCTTTAGACATAACATCTAATTTCTGGGAGTTTGTTGATCAAATACACAAGTGTTCCTCTCCAGTTGTCAAACACTTTTTTAAAGTTTACATCCTTTATTACAAATTTTACTGTTTGTTGTGAAAGCTGGAAAACCATATAGTACTAGTATTAATTCTATCTTGCTCTTCAGTTTATTATCTATACACATTTTCTAGAGTAAAAATTGTGTTTATCCTAAGGTTATCCCTTTCCTTTAGTTTTTACCTATTTTAATTTTTAAAATTGTGTTTAATTTGACAACATGCATACTGATCATAATTGATCATTAACTAGGGTCTTTTTTTTTAATTCTTTATAATAAACATACAGGTATATTTCAGGTGAACGGTAGAATTTCAACTAAAAAACTTCTACAGAGATCTGTACTCCTCTGTCATCTAGGGTCTTGGTGATATTTGATGGTGACTATTTGGAAGAACCCAATCTCTCTGAAACTGAGGCCAGAATCACTTCAGTCCCGATGTCACAGTGCTGAGATGTGACCATGCCAGGCTGACGTACTGGCAGGTCAGGCTGAAAATGACCCTGAAGGGGGCACTGAGTTCTTAAATGCAAAGTCATTGGAACATATTTTGTGTGTAAACACATGGCAAGAAGTTTCTTAGAATAATTGCCACCTTGACTACATTACAGTTCTTCCTATTCTCCATTATCTTTTAGTTATTTTAAACAGTGCTGGTTCTTATTAATCTTGTACATCATGTTCCATCTTATTCTGGCTCCCACTAATATTTCTGACCTGGGTGTGGAAACTCCTTCTGTTTAGGTGTCTCTGTAGCTCCTGGACAGTACACCAGACCCAGGCTTTCCTCAGCAGAGTCTCCAGTGGAAAATTTTTGTAGGTCTTACAATACACTGATGCACACACACACACACACACACACCAACACACACAAACTTGTTATTTAGCAACTTCATTTCACTAGCTGGTCAAAAGGTTAACACTGGCATTTATTAACTTCCAAAATCCTCTCTTTGAAACCTTTACGCAACTACATCATTTGTCCTGTTTCAAAAAATTAAGATAAATGAAATTTTAATATATTTTTTTTCTAAAAATAATTCATTTTCAATTGAACAAAATCTAGAAAATAGAAAGCTAAAGGAAATATAACCACTTATAATTTTATACTCAGAATAAAAAATGCTAACAATTCAGGATATTTTAAAGGGCTTCCCAGGTGGCTCAGTGGTAAAAGAATCTGCCTGCCAAACTGGAGACATGGGTTTGATCCCTGGGTCAGGAAGATCCCCTGGAGAAGGAAATGGCAACTCACTCCAGGATTCTTGCCTGGAGAATCTCATGGACAGAGGATCGAGGTGTCCATGGTGTGGTGTCATAAAGAGTTAGACATGACTTAGTGACTAAACAGCAGAAGGGTATTTTAATTTAGTCTTTTTTAAAATACATATTAACTTTTAAAATATTTGGAATTTTCTGTACCACTTATTTCTATGACTTCCAAATGTCATTAAAACTTTTTTGAAAACAAAGGTTTTGATGACTAACAATACTTAATCAGAAGACAGGGACCAAGACCATCCCCATGGAAAAGAAATGCAAAAAAGCAAAATGGCTGTCTGAGGAGGCCTTACAAATAGCTGTGAAAAGAAGAGAAGCGAAAAGCAAAGGAGAAAAGGAAAGATATAAGCATCTGAATGCAGAGTTCCAAAGAATAGCAAGGAGAGATAAGAAAGCCTTCCACAGCGATCAATGCAAAGAAACAGAGGAAAACAACAGAATGGAAAAGACTAGAGATCTCTTCAAGAAAATTAGAGATACCAAGGGAACATTTCATGCAAAGATGGGCTCAATAAAGGACAGAAATGGTATGTACCTAACAGAAGCAGAAGATATTAAGAAGAGGTGGCAAGAATACACAGAAGAACTGTACAAAAAAGATCTTCATGACCAAGATAATCACGATGGTGTGATCATTCACCTAGAGCCAGACATCCTGGAATATGAAGTCAAGTGGGCCTTAGAAAATATCACTATGAACGAAGCTAGTGGAGGTGATGGAATTCCAGTTGAGCTATTTCAAATCTTGAAAGATGATACTGTGAAAGTGCTGCACTCAATATGTCAACAAATTTGGAAAACTCAGCAGTGGCCACAGGACTGGAAAAGGTCAGTTTTCATTCCAATCCCAAAGAAAGGCAATGCCAAAGAATGCTCAAACTACCGCACAATTGCACTAATCTCACATGCTAGTAAAGTAATGCTCAAAATTCTCCAAGCCAGGCTTCAGCAATACATGAACTGTGAACTTCCAGATGTTCAAGCTGGATTTAGAAAAGGCAGAGGAACCAGAGATCAAATTGCCAACATCCGCTGGATCATGGAAAAAGGAAGAGAGTTCCAGAAAAACATCTATTTCTGCTTTATTGACTATGCCAAGGCCTTTAACTGTGTGGATCACAATAAACTGTGGAAAATTCTGAAAGAGATGGGAATACCAGACCACCTGGCCTGCCTCTTGAGAAACCTATATGCAGGTCAGGAAGCAACAGTTAGAACTGGACATGGAACAACAGACTGGTTCCAAATAGGAAAAGAAGTACGTCAAGGCTGTATATTGTCACCCTGCTTATTTAACTTCTATGAAGAGTACATCATGAGAAACGCTGGACTGGAAGAAGCACAAGCTGGAATCAAGATTGCCAGGAGAAATATCAATAACCTCACATATGCAGATGACACCACCCTTATGGCAGAAATCGAAGAGGAACTAAAAAGCCTCTTGATGAAAGTGAAAGAGGAGAATGAAAAAGTTGGCTTAAAGCTCAACGTTCAGAAAACTAAGATC
>NW_011495015.1:2763723-2764044 GCF_000754665.1 Bison bison bison
ATGGGGAAACAGTGAAAGCAGTGGCTGACTTTATTTTTCTGGGCTCCAAAATCACTGCAGATGGTGATTGCAGCCATGAAATAAAAAGACGCTTACTCCTTGGAAGGAAAGTTATGACCAACCTAGGCAGCATGCTGAGCGACTTCACTTTCACTTTCCACTTTCATGCATTGAAGAAGGAAATGCCAACCCACTCCAGTGTTTTTGCCTGGAGAATCCCATGGATGGAGAAGCCTGGTAGGCTGCAGTCCATGGGGTCGCACAGAGTCGGACACGACTGAAGCGACTTAGCAGCAGCAGCAGCAGGCAGCATATTAAAAA
>NW_011495015.1:2764144-2789315 GCF_000754665.1 Bison bison bison
TCCATCTAGTCAAGGCTATGGTTTTTCCAGTGGTCATGTATGGATGTGAGA
The DNA here is from genome assembly GCF_000754665.1 of Bison bison bison. Taxonomy (NCBI): domain Eukaryota; kingdom Metazoa; phylum Chordata; class Mammalia; order Artiodactyla; family Bovidae; genus Bison; species Bison bison. Next base: position 2,764,196 of record NW_011495015.1, read on the forward strand.
GTTGGACTGTGAAGAAAGCTGAGCACCGAAGAATTGATGCTTTTGAACTGTGGTGTTGGAGAAGACTCTTGAGAATCCCTTGGACTGCAAGGAGATCCAACCAGTCCATTCTAAAGGAGATCAGTCTGGGGTGTTCATTGGAAGGACTGATGCTAAAGTTGAAACTCCAATACTTTGGCCATCTCATGGAAGAGTTGACTCATTGGAAAAGACTCTGATGCTGGGAGGGACTGGGGGCAGGAGGAGAAGGGGACCACAGAGGATGAGATGGCTGGATGGCATCACTGACTCGATGGACGTTTGAGTCTCAGTGAACTCTGGGAGTTGGTGATGGACAGGGAGGCCTGGCATGCTGCGATTCATGGGGTCGCAAAGAGTCGGCCACGACTGAGCAACTGAACTGAACTGAATATTTAATCAAAATGACATGTGTCTTTTAGAAATTTAGCTAGCTTCTAAAGTTTTCACTGTCATAGATAATACTGTGATGAATATCTTTATCTATAAATCCGAAAATTCCCTTTGAAAAAGTTCTTCGTGATATTGGGTTAATTGGAATGTCCATTTAAAATAGCAGTGCTACAAACTATAAATGGCTTTTTAAAAATTTGTATTAATTTCTACTATGCCAGAAAGTACATGAGGCCCTTCTCACTGTACCTTACTGTATTTCAAAAGTAGTTGTTAATTTGATATGAAAAATAGAGTAATTTGCTGTCTAAATTTACATTTCATTGCTAATGAATGAATGGATAGCATTTAATGCATATATTGACTATTTGCATTTCCCCTTCTATAAATTGTGATTCATATCCTGTGCCCATTTTTCTATTACAATCTTAGTGCATCACCCATTCATGGATTTGAATGGCTTACATTAAGAGTAGCAGCCATGTGTTACAAAATAACTGAGTGAAGTCTCTGGTTGCCTCCACTGTTCTCCCATCTCATCATGCATTTGCTCTTTCCTTCTCCTACAGCAGCTCATTTTTTCCCATCCTTCAGGGCTGGGTTCTTTGATGCATCTAATCTTTTAGTCCACAGTGATGTCACTTTTCTCTGAACTCCAAAGCAGTCATTATCTTGACCTCAGCCTGTCTCATTTGATTAATTGTCTTTCAATATGTATACTGTCTTATGAGATTTGTGAGGCAAGAACCATTTCTCACACTTCTCAGGCTTAGCACGTTGCCACTAAACAACAGTGATTCTAATCACTGGGCATGCTGAATACACCATAATGCAAAAAAAAAAAAAAAAAAAACACTGGTTTTAAAAATACGTCTCAATTTCCTCTCTCTGAAATATATTTTCCCAAAGTAGGAGAAAGTCATCAAACATAAAGATAATAGAAATTCATTATGTGTCTAGATGAGATGATTTCATATGACATAGTTCAAGCTGACATTATGTCGTGAGATGAACAAGAAAGTAATTATGTATGGAAGCTGGCCGTGTGCAAGTGGAAATATTTCTGGCAGACACGCTATCCACTGAACATACTGGATGTGTCAAATTACTTCTGTAACTCAAGCATAACATCATTCCAGATATAACTACACAGAGCATTCTGACTTGTGACAGGGTTACAGCCCGTTAAACCTATCATAAGTTGAAAATACCCTAAGTCAAAGATAGATTCACTACATCTAATCTACCAAACATCGGTCTACCTTAAGCTTCCTGAGAATGCTTCTATTAGCCTGCAGTTGGGCAAAATCCTCTGACACAAAGCCTACTCTATAATAAAGTGCTGAACATCTCATGTAATTTAGTGAATATTGTCCTGGAAGTGAAAAATAGAACGGCTGTCTGGGCACAGAATGGTTCTGAGTGCATCAGGTTTTCACCCTCTGGATCGTGTGGCCAGTGGGGATGCTGCCACGGGGGAACATCATGAGAAAGGATCATACCGCACAGCATGAAAAGCTCAGAATTCAAAATTCCAAAGAGGTTTTCAACTGATTGCTTTTGCATCATCGTAAAGTTGGAACATTTCAAGTCTAATTGTCCTAAGTCAGGGACTGTCTGTATATGGATCTGTAAATATACTGCTGTGTGTATTCTAAAATGCTAAAATACTGAAAATGAAAAAGCACGTATAACCAAATAAACATAAAGAATAAAGAAAGCAGATCCATAGAACTCAGTGTAGGTGATTTTTAGTAATGGAAACCATGCATATGCTTGGTAAACATTTCTAAAAATGAAATCATATAAACATAACCTAAAGTAATACATGTATGCAAAAATTTGGATGTTAGCTTGGCAAACCCCTGCCCCCCAAGGTGGCCTAGTGGAATTTTTTTGATATCAAATGATTAAACTTGATGTATTTTCCTTTCACGGACAGAAACAGAACTTATAGTGGTGAGAAGTCATGATTTTTTTTTGCAGACTAAGTGCAGAGTTCTGAAAGCTTTCTACTAACTAAATGGCTAAATATTCTCACTTTGAACTTTAGAACACATTCTTAATTTTTTTATGATGAACATATTTTCTTCCCAAGGCTAGAATGGCTGTCTAATTGTCAAGCAAATTAAAACAAACTGAAATCATTTAGCCACACAATATTTTGGCTTCTAACAATGTAAGAACAACTCCACTGGAAAAAAGAAAAAAAGAAAAACCTAAGCACACAACAGCAACTCAAACAGTAAAGTACCAGTTTATGTTTGCAAATGCTTAGGTAGCAAATAGAATACGGCACGTGCTGATAATCCGAATTCTTTCCACACTCGGACCTGAAGAATCACAAAAACATTGGACAGAAAACAAGAGGATGTAAATTCTCAATTTTTTTCTGGTTTTATGATGGGAAGTAGTACGTAAAAATGCATTTTTTTTTTTTAGTTACCACAAAAGAATTACTTATTTAAAGACATAAAGCTTTTTTCTATCTAGGAAAAAAAAGAAAAAAAGGAAGAATGCTCTCAATCCAGTCACTTTCTATATCAAGCTCAAACGCAGCTCTGGACTGCTCTGACGTGAAGTGGCACAGGTGAAGTGGCCCATCTGTCACCCTTCACACTGATGCCGCCCTGAGTGGAGGTGGTACAGGCTGTGACCCGTCCCTTGTTTCCTTCCTCCTCAGAGCTATTATTGACATCAGGCAGAGACTTCACTGTTTTCTTTCCACCCCCCACCCCCGCACTTTTTTTTGTATTTGTAAAGATGGTATTGTGTTTTCAAAATGAATCTGTCCTTTATTTATATATCAATTATAACAGTGGTCCCCAATCTTTCTGGCACCAGGGACCAGTTTCCTGGAAGACAATTTTTCCACAAATGGGGTGGGGGACGGTTTCGGGATGATTCAAATACATTACGGTTACTATGCACTTTATTTCTATTATTATTACATTAGCTCCACCTCAGATCATCAGGCATTAGATCCCAGAGGTTGGGGACCTCTAAATTAAAAACCTCTTTTGAACTACCTTGGAAGAAAAGATATGACCAACCTAGACAGCATATTAAAAAGCAGAGTCACTGCTTTCCCAACAAAGGTCTGTATAGTCAAAACTACTGTTTTTCCAGTAGTCATGTATGGATGTGACAGTTGGACTATAAAGAAAGCTGAGTGCCAAAGAATTGATGTCTTTGAACTGTGGTGTTGAAGAAGACTCTTGAGAGTCCTTGGACTGCAAGGAGATCCAACCAGTCCATCCTAAAGGAAATCAGTTCTGAATATTCATTGGAAGGATTGATGCTGAAGCTGAAGCTCCAACACTCTGGCCATCTTTTGCGAAGAACTGACTCATTGGAAAAGACCCTGATGCTGGGAAAGATTGAAGGCAGGAGGAGAAAGGGACAACAGAAGATGAGATGGTTGGATGGCATCACTGACTCGATGGACATGAGTTTGAGCAAGCTCCTGGAGTTGTTAATGGACAGGGAAGACTGGCGTGCTGCAGTCCATGGGGTCGCAAAGAGTCGGACCCGACTGAGCAACTGAACTGAACTGTTTAACTAAACAACTTGAGGAATTTAGAAAGAAAAGGCTATTTTATTTCAGAATGTTGAGACTCAATTTACCTTCCTACACATTTCAACACACCTTTAAAGAAGAGGGTCACATATGCTCCAAAGTCAGGCAGGCAATGACCGTAAGGAGTGTTAATGAGGGCACCGATGCAGAGACGGCAAGACAGTCCACAATGCTGACTGCAATTCCCCTCCCCATCCCCTCCTCTAACAAGCATAAGACTGGCATTCCAAAGGTTGGCAACCCTTTGGGGATCATTTGACATCAAGTGTTTAAATTTCTTGGGTTCCTTTTCTTAAGAAATAGCAGAGGGACGTCTCTGCAGTTAGCAGGTGTGCAGGTGAATGCTGCCCGTAGTACAGAAGGGATGGCTGCGGAGGGTGAGGACGCACGCAGTTTACGCTGTCGCTCCTTTACTTTGTCTCACAGAGCATAAGAAAAACCTCTCACTCATCAGTAGGACAGTTAACTTAGAAAACTATCCTTCACTCCTTTAAAGGAAATAAGGGATGACAGGAATGAGCTTTTGCAAGTTCCATCTGTGTGTGTCTGGTGTATACACAGACGTATGAACATATATATCCATACATGTAATATGTACATTTATCTTGCTGAATCATTTGAAAGTTGGTTGAAGACATTATGATAATTTACCCCTAATATTTAGCATATGTCACCTGAAAATGAGGATTTCTCCATAACCACAGTATTATTACTACTCTCAAGAAACCCAACCATGATTCAAAACATTATCTAATATACAGGCATATTCAAAACTTCCAAATTGTTCCAATAATGTCCTTGACATTTTTTTCTTTGCTTGAGAATCCATCAAGGAGCAAAAACTCTATTTATGTGTCATGTTTCTTTAGTCTCTTGAATCTAGAGCAGTCTCTGAATTTTTCCCTTTCATAATACTGGGCTTTCGAAGAATACAAACCAATTGTTTTATAAAAACTTCTTGTAACCTGTGTTTTTTTTTTTTTCTAATATGACATATAAGGAAGAATTCACTCCATAGTCGTTTGTATCATACTTCTCTGAGTTCCAGTTATTTTTAAGAGGCCAAGAAACTCTTGAGTGTTAATATATGCAATACCAGTTACATCCTGCTGCCTTCAAAAGTTCAGAATGACGCTATGCCAGGAGCTGTACCAAATATCAATTGTATCAGATGCGAGTTCCTCCCTGCATTTCCCCAAGAATCACTGGAACTAGCAGTAATCACATGGATACACATTCAGTTAAGTTCGCTGTAAACAAATACATATATTTTATATTTGCAAATTAAAGTGCACACTCATGTTTAGGGGCGATGAACAGGAAGGTAATCACAGTTCTGGGTGTCTGAGCCAAGGTAAGCAGGTCCTTCACCAGGCAGAGGAGACTGCAGGGGTGTTGAGTACAGGAGGGAGGCAAGGTGACAGGTGACGTGGAGGGGGGGGTGGTGTCGGGTACAGAGGGGGGCCTGCTGGAACTCTCTGCAGCTCCAACTGTGCTTTAGTAAGAGGGAGGGGCTTGCCCAGGGGAAGGGGAAGAGCAGGAGTGGCCGAACAGCGTCCAGGAGAAAAATAACAGGATGATGGCCATGGTCTTCAGAATAGCGGTCGTCACCCTGTGGATGACCTTATACTAGGTCCTTCTGCTCACCACTGCCAGACCACACCTGGGAGGGTGCTGAGCACTAGCAGGGGCTGGGTAAACAGGGGCCTGTCTTTAATTAAGAAGACACAACTCAGTTTCAAGTTATGATCCAATTCCTCAGTCAGTGGCGAAATTTTACTTCAGTGCCTGTGCTCGTGCTCAGTTGAGTCCATCTCTGTGTGACCCCATGGACTGCAGCCCACGAGGCTCCTCTGTCCACGGGATTTCCCAGACAAGAATACTGGAGTGGGTTGCCATTTCCTCCTCCAGGGGATTTTCCTGACCCTGGGATTGAACCAGCAGCATCTCCTGCTTGGAAGGTGGACTCTTTATCTCTAGCACCACCTGGGAAGCCTCTTAGTTTTGTGAAAGGCACCTCTCTTCTGAGTTCACACCAAAGGAAGTGATCTTGCAACAGATATCCAGTTACTCAGAGTTCCAGAAGCAGAGTGGACATGGAGGAAAACATGGCCAGAGAGACAGTGTGACCTGTCTCCACTCATTAGACCTTGAACCTTCTCATTCAACCAGTCTGATGCCTTAGAGGCTGGGATTCCTGGAATGAGCTTCCAGTCATTCCAGAAATCCTCCCTGATGTTTTCAGCATGGGTTTGGCAGCCAAATGCCTTGGCTCTATTTTCCTATCATACCGTTTAAAGAACATTATCTTGCTCACCAACCATAACAGAAAAGCTAAACTTCATCTCTAATTATGTCTGAACATTTGCCTGTTAGAACTGCTTATGCACTGCTCTGTAAGGCGTTTTGTGTGTGGAGTTACAGAGAAAATGCTGATGTAACTGAGAACTGTATTAGTGAAACCACAGGACCGCGTGTGGCCTGATGAATCTTATGAACTCAGCATTAACATACTGCTGGAACATAATGCAGATGATAAATTTATGAATGTGCAATACCAGCTCCCAATAAACACAAAAGCTGACTCCTAAGCAACTTCTTAATTCAATTTCCCTTAATCGTAACCTCGTTTTAGGAACAGAAAGGAAAGTGCCCAAGTAATGACTCATGAAATTCCACAAAGTGATAAAAAGTAATGTTTTTAGTTTTCCTTATCCTTTCATTGTAAAAACATCCTTCCAACAATTGGGGTTGATGATCACATTAAAATTCATAAGTAATAATCAATTGGGTGAATAGCCAGGAGGCTTGGCTTAGTGTCAGAGCATGTGTCACACACTATTTCCCATGGAAACATACAACACATAAATAGGGACGTCATCGTCATCATTTAGTTGCTAAGTCATATCCGACTCGTGTGACCCCATGGACTGTGGCCTGCCACGTTCCTCTGTCCGTGGGATTCTCCAGGGAAGAATACCGGAGTGGGTAGCCATTTCCTTCTCCAGGGGATCCTCCCGATCCAGGAATCGAACCTGGGTCTTCTGCATTGCAGGCAGATTCTTTACCGATGGAGCTATGAGGGAAGCCCCATAAATAGGGACATTATCACCTAAAATAATACATGATATGAATCATGAAAATAATTAACTCAGATCATCACTTAGAGTGAATACCACCATGACTGCAACATTATCTGATGCCTTGATGTTCACCCAAACACTCAACAAATATTTCTAAGTACCTGGTGGCTCAGAAGGTAAAGAATTTGCCTACAATGCAGGAGACCCGGGTGTGACACCTGATAGGGAAGATCCCCTGGAGAAAGGAATGGCAGCACACTCCAGTATTCTTGCTACAGAATCCCATGGACAGAGGAGCCTGGAAGGCTATAGTTCTTGGGGTCACAAAGAGTCGAACACAACTGAGCTACTAACACTTCACTATGTATAAAAATCATTCTTCTCTCAAATCAAAGCACAATCAAATAATGTCCTCACTGCAAGTGCTGCAAGGCAGCATTGATTTAGCTTTCTACATGACACACTCCTAATTAATTACTAAGAAGCAGTCAACAGTGTTATTAACGGCCCCTCAGTTTGCCTACTTCTACATCCTCATGTCAGATATTCACCAAGGTCCATACAGCTACACCAGGAGCTCTTTCAGTCCCATCACGCACTCCGTGCAAGTCTGAGCTTCTGAGTGATTGCGCAGCTCCCCAAGTGACATCATGGTTCAGAAGGACAGTGGTTCCTAACCCAAGCTCGTGACAGCACAGCAGGACCCGTATGGGAACATGGCAACCTCACACACCATTTGCAAACATCTGTGCTAGAGCCTTTCCAGTGGACACATATTTGTCCAAACTGCTTTTTCACATAATCTAATGATCTTTCTTAATGTAGTTACTGTCAAATGCAAGAAGCGATCTGAAAGGCAGCTCCAATGAGAAAGCTCCGGTAAACGCCACCCCCCACCCCCCCCAACATGGGCACTGATGCCAGGTGGCTGGCATCCTACGCAAATGCTGCCTGCAAACAGGAGAGCTTCTGGGCCTTGCTGCCCCTGATGCCAGCCCGTCTTCTGGCTGCTCAACGTTCCCTGCAACGACAGCACTCTTCTTCCAGGAGATAAACACAGTTCGTCTCACTCCCTCCTACTCCTATCTCTCTGCAGTTAGAGCAGTGAACTCAGCCAGTAGACTTTACCTGAAAAGAGACAGTAGCTGACAGCTTTTCATTACATCCCTGGTGTAAACCTTTGACTGAACTCAGGCATCCTAAGGTAGGCTTCACCTGTACGTACACCAAGGAAGAGCCTGATGTATGAGGCCCCATCCCAGGGTTCTTAAGAGATGCTGATGCAAGGGAGCCCCCCAAACCTCCCTGAATACCACTTCTGCCCAGCCCACATTATGGCTTCAACACTGGAGGGCTGCTAAGTCAATAGGAGTGTGATAATTGCTCAGTTGTGTCTGACTCTGCAACTCCATGGACTGTAGCCTGCCAGGCTCCTCTGTCCATGGGATTCTCCAGGCAAGAATACTGGAGTGGGTTGCCATTTCCTTCTCCAGGGGATCTTTCTGATCCAGGGATTGAACCCAGGTCTCCTGTATTGCAGGTAGATCCTTTACCATCCTAGCCACCTGTTGCTTAGTTCCAAAGCTGACCTGTTATAAGGAGGAGGATTTAGTAGGAAGGTGACATTCCAGGGTCACTGAGGAAATAAACAATGTCAGTACAAAGCAGTCATCCCAAACCAACACCACTGGGTGGGGGGCCCTCATGTGGGGGCCCTGTCTCTGCAGCCCTGAGTTTGAACCAGAGACGGGAGCAGGGTCCTCCTTCAACCCTGGCCGCAGCCCTGGTCTCTACCCCGGGCATCTCTGACTCAAGGGCAGAAGGCCACCAGCTGTGCACTCACCGCTGCTCTCTGCCTCCCCCTCCTCGCAGGGCCCTAAAGATAGCAGCGCCACGTGTCTGCACAGGTGCGCTTGGGGCTGGCGTTTGGCTGGGTCCACAGGTGGGCTGCCCTCATTCAGCACAGCTGGCCCAGCTCGCTGGGGGCAGCAAACCCTTTTGCTGCCACGTAATCGTATTTTATAAAGGGCTTTGGGAGTTACACACATTCTGTTGACTCAACTTTTATACTGGAAAGAAGAGTAAAAATCATGCAAAATCAATCTACGAGCACCTGGAAAAGAAAGTGCAGCTGTACTGCTGTATGACCAGATAGCTTTCTTCCCCACGACTTCTTATCTTGAAAATTCTCCAGTCTACGGTAGAAGCTAAAGGACAGTACAATGGACGTGCGAACACTCTCTCCCCAGACTGAGCAACTGCAAGCGTTTGCTTGACGGCTCTGCTGTTCTCCACGTCTGTATCAAGATCTTACACAGCCTTCCCCCGAAGCCTTTGATAGCCTTTGCAGACCCTCCACAATCACAACTGAAAGAAACACCGATTCTGTAACGTCATTTAATATGTTGTCTATTCATCCAATAGCCCCAACTGTCCCCTAAATGCTTTAAAAAAAAAACAACAACTTGGCATCCAGATTCAGACAGTGCTTTGGGTTATATTGCTTCAGCCTCCTTTAATGAAGAACAACCTCTTTTCTCCTTTATTAAAAATTATTTTATTTATCTATTTACTCTTGGCTGTGACAGGTCTTCATTGCTACATGGGCTTTTCTCTAGCTGCGGCGAGCAGGGGCTACTTTCCTGTTGCAGAGCACAGGCTTGACAGAGCTTTGGGTTCTATTTCTTTAAAGAAGTGAAGCTGCTCAGTCGTGTCCCACTCTTTGGGACCCCATGGACTGTAGCCTACCAGGCCCCTCCGTCCATGGGATTTTCCAGGCAAGAGTACTGGAGTGGGTTGCCACTGCCTTCTTTAATGAAGAACAGTCTCTCTTTTCCTTCTTTTAAATAATTTTATTTATCTATTTATTTATTTTTGGCTGTGCTGGGTTGTCTTGCTGCATTCGGGCTTTTCTCTAGCTGCGGTGAGCAGGGGCTACTCTCCTGTTGCAGAGCACAGGCCCAAGGGCACTTGGGCTGCAGCAGCTGCAGCATGCAGGTGCAGTAGTTGGGGCACACGGGCTTAGCTGCTCTGCGACATGTGAGATCTTTTAAGACAGGGGTCGAACCAGCATCTTTGGCATTGGCAGGCAGTCCCTCACCACTGAGCCACCAGCGAAGCACCGCCACTTTTTTTTTTAATGTTGACTTTTGAGGAGTCAGGCCTAGTTGTACTGTCTCATCTAGACAGACATTTCTGGTTGTCCCAGATTAAACATTTGTGTCAGAGCTACAGCACAGGTGACTCTGTATCCTGCTCACTGCACCCCCTTGGGGGTGGGGCGTGTAATGTTCAACTGAGCCACCACTGCCTGTGCTAGACTTGATGAGAAAGGTGTGGCCCGATGGACCTTCCCACTGTAAAGGCTCAGTTTTTCTTCAGAATAAAATCATCTGCAGGGTGACAGTTTAAAATTGCATGAATCTTCTCACTCTCAGATTACCTTTCACCCACTTGTTTTTATTAATAGTAAACACTGATGATTCTTATTGAAATCAATTATTACACTGAGCTTAGCAAAATGGTGATTTTCTAATCCTCCCATTTCTACATTTACTCACTGGCATTATCCTGCCAAGAAAAACTTCCCTTGTCCTCTTCTTTTTATCTCTTTTTTGGTTTTTAAGTGTTTACCACAAATGAATGTGTTTTTAAAAAGTCAGTGCTTCATAATCAATTACTGCCATTATTCTTTGGGATGATCCAACTGTCCCAAAGTTGGCATGCAGCAGCCCTTTTAGGCTGGCTTCTGTGACCCTCTGACATCATCCCATTAGTCACTGGGTACGACCTTGCTTCCTGGCATTAGATGTTACAAGACCCACCTGGCTCTTCTCTGATCTGCAGCTAGAATGAGTCATTTCTCCAAGAAGCCCTGGTGTTTTTACTGGGGAATAGCATTTAGAAATCAAGATCTCAGTGTCACATGTGCTCCCTGCCACCAGAGTTTCATTGTTTCTAACTCTTGAGTGAATAAAGCTTAGGAAATTGTACATGTATTATATACTCTACATAATTAAGTCATGACATCATACTGATATGGCTTCATACTGATATTTCCATTAACATTACAGAGATTTCTTTTTAAAAAGTATTTGTATCTCTTCTCTTACAGTGAAAACTTTGGGGCTTATTTGCTTATCCTATTTTATAAAAAATAGTTTTAGAATAGCAATATGAACATTACTATGAAAAATACATTGACTAAAAAAGTCCACAATTTCATTTTAGCTCCTTTTGTCCTTGGAATATAGCCCATTGTCACTGAGCAGGACCCTAACGGGTGTCCCCATGTCTTCTGCTGCCTTTTGTTTGTAGAAAAGCTAGTCTCCCAGGTCTCCCTGGAGTCACAAAGGCCTGGCTCAGGAATTAACCTCAGAAAGGATGTGAGAATGTAGTGACAACAATTGGGCCAGGAGAACCAGTAACAATTTAAACAGTAAATCAGCCATATGATGGTCACAGAATTTTTAGTTCCTCCCTAACAGTATCTCTGCACATTTCTGAGTTGTTTTACAGATACTAAAACCTCCGTCCAATGGAAGAAGTTAGTTACATGAGGCCCAGGACCATGTAGATCCCCAAACCAACTGCAGCCTGAGGACATGATGAGCCTGACAATGACCTTTGACATCACCCTGTTACCTCACCCGTCAACCAATCAGGGAACTATGCACAAGCTGATCACATACCGTGCAATTCCTCCCCCTCACTAAAAATGTTTCCCTGAAACTCGTCAGGAAGTTCAGGCTTTTTGACTACGAGCTGCCACTCACTCCTTGCACAGCACCTTTCAATAAACGCTGCACTTTCCTCCACCACAACCTGGCGTCAGTGGATTGGTTTTACTGTGTGCTTGCAAGCACACCCAAGTTTGGTTCGGTAGCACCACTAACAGTGCACAGAGACTTGTGTTCAAAAGTTATTAAAATTTTTTTCTGGCCTATAATATTATTAATTCATGTTTCTATTATACTGAATCTCCAGATTGTCTTATTTCATACTTTCAATTTAACTTAATTTTTTGAATTCACAAAAAACATTTACATGCTTCAAAAGTGAAAACTATAAACATTTATACTTAGAAAAGTCTCTTGCTCATTTTCCTTTACTCCTTCCACCCTGTTCCCACATACCTACCCCATAGTAACCAGTTTCAGGCCTTTTGAGCTTACTCTTCTTGAGTTCTCTCTGTAATAATAATGTATGTGTGTTTTTATAGGCAAATGACACTGAGGCCGAAGCTAAAGCTCCAGTACTTTGGCCACCTGATGTGAAGAGCTGACTCATTGGAAAAGACCCTGATGCTGCAAAAGATTGAGGGCAAGAGGAGAAGGGGGTGGCAGAGGATGAGATGGTTGGATGGTATCATTGACTCAGTGCACACAAGTTTGAGCAAACTCCAGGAGATACTGGAGGACAGGGGAGATTGGCATGCCTCATTCCACGGGGTTGCAAAGTGTTGGACACAACTTAGCACCTGAACAACAACAATGCCAGCTATAACTGTTAACCTATGACCTACCTGTGTGACATTCTCCGCCCCCCTCCAACACACACACAATTCTTTTTCACTAAAAGAAAATTCAGTCTAGTTACAATGTTTGCCACACAATCAGTTTATGTGCCAATGCTTCCCCGGTGGCTCAGACGGCAAAGAATCGGCCTGCAGTACAGGAGACCCTGGTTTGATCCCTGGGTCAGGAAGAGCCCATGAAGAAAGAAATGGCAGCCCACTCCAGTATTCTCGCCTGGTGAATTCCATGGACAGAGGAGCCTGGTGGGCTGCAGTCCATTGGGTCACAAGGAATTGGATACAACTGAGTGACTAACACTGAAGATATATTTACTGACACTATCTTGTTGCATCTTAAAAGATGATTCTTTACAGGGTGATGGGCAACCCTGTAGTCACCCTGGGGTCAGGTCTCCCAGATGAGAACTTCCCTGGATACTTCAGGTCAGGAGACCTGGAGGTGGGAGAAACGCCGAATCCTCCTTCAGGTGGGTTACCTTGCCCTTTGCTCCACTCCATTGAACAAATGAAGACCCGACGCACTGACTCTGAAGGATACTGATCTCATGCATAGAGAACAAGATCTCAAAATTTCTTTGTCGTCATCTCACTTCGGGCTGACAAGAAGAAAGTGGGCTTACTTGGCGGGATGCTTTAGCTTTTATAAGGCGTATTGGGCTGTCAAGGTCCTGACCTCGGTGCTGGGCAGGGTCAGTATGCCCTTGCCTGGACCACTTAAAGACAACAATGTCCACCCCTGTGCTGGTCTCTCCAAGAACAAAGGCTGTTTCCTCCATTTATCCTGGAACTCTGAGATCTTTGAATGAATAAAACAAAATAACTTACAACCAACAGTCTTCAGAAAGGCATTTTCTGAAAAATTGATTCAATATAGCCACTACTCTTATTAATTCAATAGCTTTTAACTAGAAGGAGTGTAAATTTTTTTTTAAGTTATAAAATTTTAAAGTACACGTGTGCATATCACCCACGGAGACTCTGGGTTGGTCTGTGGTGGGGGGAGGGGAATCTAAATCCCTGTATTTAGATGGGGAAAAAAACTTTCTGGGTGCCTCTGATCCATACTCCTTCATTTTAAGAAAATTAAGTTTTGTCCATTAAACTAATACAATGAAAGTAAGAAAAATTTCATGGTAAAGACCATCAGTGTAATGGTCTTCAGCCTTAAGTTCTATGCTGCTCACCAAGTTAAACACAGAGAGCATGATTGGGTTTTAGAAGCATTCAGCATTTGCTTCATTACATAATAGGACCACCGTGTTCACTTAAATCCTACAGTGTTGGCTTCAAAATCAAGAGTTAGTTCAGTGTTAACTATGCAGAAAAACATTGGCTGTAGCTTCAATGAGGGTCTGTAAAAACACCAGCCGCGAACATCTTCTGTACAAAGCACAGGAAGAACCTCCCCTCTGACAGCATGGTATTGAAATTTCACACACAACTGTGGTTAGCTTTAATCTGAACTGTGTGCCTTCTGGACTTCCAGGGTTTGTTTTACCTTTTAAAAATGATAGTAACGATAACCGTGTATGAGAGACAGCAAGAGAGACACAGACGTATAGAACAGTCTTTTGGACTCTGTGGGAGAGGGAGAGGGTGGGATGATTTGGGAGAATGGCATTGAAACATGTATAATATCATATATGAAACGAATCGCCAGTCCAGGTTCGATGCATGATACAGGATGCTTGGGGCTGGTGCACTGGGATGACCCAGAGGGATGGTACGGGGAGGGAGGAGGGAGGGGGGTTCAGGATGGGGAACACGTATATACCCGTGGCAGATTCATGTTGATGTATGGCAAAACCAATACAATATTGTAAAGTAACTAGCCTCCAATTAAAATAAATAAATTTATATTAAAAAAAGTTAAAAAAATAAAAATGAGATGCTCTGCTGGAAATTCCTTTTCACTTCTTTATCAGAATCTGAGAAATAATTAATGTAAGCAATTTTTTTTTTTTTTTTGAATTTAGGAACCTAGACTTTCTGACACAGTTTCTTCTGTTTACAAAATGAAATGTAATTTTAGCTCATGGAGTGAAAAGCTTTGTATGCTTTTAAGAATGGTTGGAAAGGGGACTTCCCTGGCAGTGCGATGGTTATGATTTCACCTTCCAATGCAGGGGGTGCTGGTTCAATCCCTGGTCAGGGAGCCAAGATCCCATATGCCTCACGGCCAAGAAACCAAAACATAAAACAGAAGCAATATTGTAACAAGTTCAATAAAGACTTTCAAAATGGTTAAAAAGAGAGAGAGAATGGCTGGAAATAAACAGGAAAAATATATGAAATGTGTTAATAAGCATCTGAAATGTTCACCTGCACACAAATCTGCACAAAGCAAATGGAGTAAAGTGGAATCTACTGCTCAACACACACTGGAGGCTGCCCTTCAAGGGTACAGTAGGTCACGGGGACTCATGTGGGGATCCTGCCAGATCTGAGCTGAGGTCCACACTTGTCTGCAGGTGGGTGCAGGTCCCACACCTGGGATTTCCCTTCTCTGCTATGTTTGGCCAACTTGGTGAGCAGCACTGCCATGCCTCCTGCATTTCCAAATAGGATCACCTGTGGTGTGTTTTTAAAAATAGAGCTCTCTGATTATTCTCTCTTTGGGGCAATGTGGGGTGGGTGGGGCAACATATCTGTGTATCTAGAAGGTCCCTTCATTGATTCTGATTTGGAGGTAAGTTTAGCAACAAAGAAGCTCAAAGAGAAAAGGTCCTATAACTGGTATGGCATTCATAACAGCTCACGTTATCTTTAAAATTTTTTAAATGCATTAAAGATCAGCTGATGCTGAAGCTAAGGCACCAATACTTTGGCCACCTAATGCAAAGAGCCAGCTCATTGGAAAAGACCCTGATGCTGGGAAAGACTGAGGGCAAAAGGAGAAGGAGGTGGCAGAGGAACAGATGGTTAGACAGCGTCATCAACCCAATGGAAATGAATCTGAGCAAACTGGGAGATAGTGAAGGACAGGGAAGCCTGGCATCCTGCAGTCCATGGAGTCACAAAGAGTCGGACACGACTTGGTGACTGAACAACAACAAAAAGATCAGCTGAAACAATATCTTGGAGCCTCAGCCCCACCTTGGAGGTGAGACATCTCTAAAATAAATGAGATTCTTTTATGTGCTCGGCACCTATAAACATGTCCTGCTCCTGTGTGGTTCTTCTTTATGGTGAACAATCTGAGGGACTGTCTTGCATGATAGAATCATTGCACAGGAAAGACAATTCCATCAGAGGAAGCACTAAAAACGTCAAAGGAGACTCAGAAGGTGAGCCAGAGACCCACTGCAATTAAAGCCTCCAACCAATGCCACTCAATTCTATCTGAAAATGGTACCAAAGCACTTAGAATGACAAGCTCCCTTCGTTGTCCAGTTCTTCTCAATGAGGAGGCATTAAGAGGCTGACTTGCTCTGGGGATCCTCAGCCACAGAGAATGATCTTTGTCACATGACCAGTGCTGATGGAGGGAGTGGGTTAATCTGGAGGGAATCTGGTGCAGGCTCACATCCCCTCAGAGGTTCTCTGTTTGTCTCATTCAACCGAGGGTCAGGAGAAGTAGCAGATGGAAAGATCTGAGAACACAATTTCACTCTTCTAAGATGCATCAGCAGGAGAAAATCACACTAACCCAGGCGGAACCCCAGCTGCCCGAGGCAGTCGCCTGGCCTACACAGAGGTCACTGCCCTCTTGGCCTAGCCCAGTCTGGCCTCATTTCCCTCCAACCCCTCCAGGCTCTGGTGCCCTTGGGCAAGGACAAGAGCTGTGCTGGGCATTCCTCTGTGAGGCCCCTATCCTTCTGTAGAGGTCGCTGCCTTCCTGTGGTTGGCTGGAGGTGGGGAGCCGCTCTGCTCCCAGACCGGTCCTCCCCTTCCCTTCTGTTTTTGCATCCCTCCCTTGTCCTGTAGAAACTCCGACTCATCCTTGCCTGTAGCAACTGCATGTCTCCTCTGGGCTAGTCTTAGTGGACTGTGGTCATATAGCCAACGTTAACTACAATGAAGAAGGTTGCAGCGTACTTGGAGGAGAACAAAGCACCCTCAACTCTCACCTTTTCTTCCTTGATTACTGCTCACACAGCAAAATTTCTGAGTAATTTTTGGATCTCCAGAGAGGTCAAGACTTCTGTTTGTTTTGTCTACTGCTATATTCACAATGTCTACAGCAGTGTCTGGCATGCAGTAGATTCTCAAAAACTTGTTGAATGAATAAGTAAACAAAGAAGGCGGCATGGAAGACTTTGTAAAGAATTACTAAAGAAACTATTTTATTGGGTGGATGATGGGCTGAGAAAATATAGACCGCGAGTCTAAGAAAAGCTTCCGTATTTCTATAAAGGTTAAAAAAACAAAAACCTTAAAAATCATTTAGCTCATTCTAAAGGCTATCAGTATTTGAATGAGTCCTAAATAACCACACCCCCTCTACCCCAAAGGGCAGAAGAAGGGGCAAAAGAAAAGGTAGAAAAGAAACAGATGTATTTCAGTCCCATCTGATCCACAAATAATCAGAGACAGGACTGTCCACAAGGGTTTTCAAGCCACAGTGAAGGATGTTATTAATCAATCCTGTGTGGGCTGGGCGTGGAGGCCTGACTGATGGTGGAAGTCTTTGTTTATTACTAAGTTGACTTCAGTTTCAGAAGGTTCCTGGCCTTGATTTTTTCCCCTGACTGGCCTTGGTGTTTTGCTCATCAGAGCAAAATCCTTCTTGAGTAACAACTGGGTATGTGTGGAGCTAATCTATGCGACCTTCCTCTCAGCCCTTTATGCCATGGTCATCCGGACACTTAAAAGACATCACAAATGACCATCCTGTTGGTGATGAGGTACACTCTGGTTTCCTTCATTAACAAAGACAGCTCTATGGGGTGAAGCTGAAGAACTGACAGCAATGTTCTATCATGGGACTGCTGAATTCTAGGCTTTTTTCACACAGTGAAAACTGGCATAAAGAAAACCATGTTGTCTGAATTTATATTTGCACGCATAATCATGAGAATTACAAAAAGTGGAAGGCACTTCAGAAGTCACCAGACCCCACTCCCTGCCTCCAGGCATATCACTCTGAAATCTCTGAAGAGAGATGGTTATCTGGTCTATTTTTAGAGATTGCAATAGCTAGAGATTACAAGGCTCCCTTGTTAGCTTGTTTCCAAAAGAACTTTAGATTGTGTTTGACTGTATGCTTTCTCTCTATTATACTGCCATACAACAAGAAATTCATTAATAGCTCAAAATACTGGATGGATTTGCTCTCAGGAAACTATTAACAATATAAGCTCATCAATTTTTAAATTTCCCAATTTGACCCTGGATGGACTAAATCTTAAATTTTTAATACTTGGTGAATATTGCTTCTCTTAATTAACATGCAAAGCCTTTACTCTTAAAAATGCTGCTTTCCCCCTTTTTAGTCCTAAGATTGCATGTTGGTGCTTTTGTCCTCAGCTTCACAGAGATGATAAACAAGGCAGAAAACATGTAGCAAGGAGGGGTGGACAGTTCACAAATAAATCTGCTTTCCATTTCCAGGGAGAAAATGCAATTCTCTGCCCACGAAACAATCCTGATGCTCAAACACAGAATGTTTCAAAGTAGGAATCTTTGTAATTTCTAAATCCAAACAATGTGCAACCAACAAAGTTACCTTGAAGATGCCTATTTGACTTGGGGGTTCAGCCAGGCCACCATGTTTAAGGTTACCCCCTCCTTAGAAGCTGAATATAACCAACCTTAGGTCATTGGCTTTAAATGTCTGATCTTGGTGAGGGGATTAAAAGGTGAAGATCTTAAAACAGGAAAATTATATGCTGTCTGATTAAATTCCCAGTTGCAAATGCTGAAAACGGTAGGGGAAGTAGGTATGTACAGACTGCTAGTTAGATGATACTGCAAGATGCATGAGTGAGTGCTGAGTTGATTCAGTCATGTCCAACTTTGCGACCCCATGGACTGTAGGCTGCCAGGCTCCTCTGTCCATGGGATTCTCCAGGCAAAAATACTGGAGTGGGTTGCCATGATCTCCTCCAGGGGATCCTCCCAACCCAGGGATCGAACCTGCATTTCTGTGTCTTTTGCATTGGCAGGTGGGTTCTTTACCACTAGCACCATCTGGGAAGCCCACTGTACGACAGGCATATCACAAACCAGCACCTTCTAAAAACACACCCCCAATAAAAGTAAAGTAAATATACATTAAAGCTTTTGGAGCACAGGCATTTTTGGAGTCTTTTTTTTTTTTCTTTGGTTAAAAATTTCAAATATTTTTCTTTTATCTCTAATTTCCTCTTGGGGCCAATGCTCATTAACTCCAGTGGTAGAGGTCTTTCCCGAGCACCAAACCTCACGTCCTCATTTTAGACCTCTACAGGTCACCGAAAAGCCAAATAATAATATTACAAATAGATTTTTCTTGATGGTGGTATAACAACCATAATTAGCAGTAAATCCTTTTGCCCTATTTGCATGTGCTGAATTTTCCTTAATTACTCCACAGTCTAATTATGATGCTCAGTCTGGAGAACAACTCACACATGCCAGCTCTGCAGAGAGCAGAAGACCCCTTATTCCACCTTGTGGATTTACTGCTTGGGAATCTGATAGGAAACCAGTTGGAACAGACTATTCGTGGAGGCATTAACATGGAAGCCGTGTCGGAGGCAGACGCATGGTCCTGACTGGCTGTGCTAATGGAAAGTGATACCGAGTTTACTAATTCAGATAAGAGTGCCCAGATTGCCTTTTCGCTACAGCACAGGGACTGTCAGAGAAACAAATGCATGGCCTATGTTGCAATTAATTTGATCCTTGTTCTTTTAAGGCTCTACTTGTAGATTTAATTAAAGCTTTCACACACTGTGCATATTCAGGAAGTATGTGAGTTTAACGGCTTCTTTTCAATGAAAGCAGTCGTGAAAGTTATGATTCAGACAGTAACAGGTAATCCTCAGACAAAGATATTTTTAAGAAGAAGATATTCTCATCCTTACTCAGGCAGCAGTGCATTTTTAAATTTAATAAGAGGCAGCAAATTGCCCTTTCTTGGTGGATATTTTTCCCCTCTTTTTTCTGCTTCACCATTTCTGAGCTGAACACTTTTCCACGCTCCATCAGCATTTTACTTCCTACCATTAGCTGATAACTTCTTTCATCAAATTAACAATAATATATTTCTGATTGGTAGGCTGTGAAACTCCCCATCCCATCTGTCTTTGCTTTGATCTTTAAGTTTACTTCTGAAATCACACTTATGTTATTTTCTTTTATAAGTGGACTAATATCCTTTCCTGGAAAGCAATACTTTTTTTACTTGACCTGTTACTATCACTCGGTACGTGAGATAAGCAAGCTAGGCGCTGTGTTAGAGCAAATGGAAAAGACGCTGAAGCCGGGAAAGAATGAGGGCAGGAGGAGAAGGGGACAACAGAGGATGAGACGGTTGGATGCCATCACTGACTCAATGAACATGAGTTTGAGCAAACTCCCAGAGATAGTTAAGGACAAGGTCGCAAAGAGTTGGACACGACTTATCGACTGAACAATAACATGAAATATTATGAAAGCAACAGTTATTAATAATAATAGTACTTACTCCCAGAACACATGCTGCCATCTGTTTTAACTCTTACACCTGAAAATTACAACATAATTGCCACCTCCTCCTTGAAGTCTTCCTGATTCCTCCTGCTGAAAAAAGTTTTCTCTTTGAACTGACAGAGACTTTACTCATACATTCTAAGGCATTTTATTATTTTCAACCCAATGGTGTCTTCATGTCCATGGCTTCTGTTTCCTACTAGACTCTCATGATTTTGAGGTCCTTGGGTTAGTATGATACATGCTGTCCCCAAGACACCTGGCTTAGTACACTGAATAAGGAGGATTCAGGTATTCACTGAATGAATTCATGTGTCTCAACCACTCCAAACCCCTGAACTAAACACAATGCTTCACTAAGAAGGATGAGACCTTAAGTACACCATTAATTAAAACAAAAGCACATGTGTTTCTGTGTATTCATACATGTGCATATGTACACACAGCTTTATTTTATGAATGTCACAATTAATTATGATGCCAGGTGAGTCCATCAGGGGCCACTCAAGACCAGCTGCCTTCATCCTAAAAGGTGTTTGTGGACTTCCCTGGTGGCCCAGTGATTAAGAATCCATCTTCCTGGTGGCTCAGATGGTAAAGAATCCACCTGAAAAGGAGAAGACCTGGATTTGATCCCTGGGTTGGGAAGATCCCTTGGAGGAGGGTATAGCAACCTACTCCAGTATTCTTGCCTGGAGAATCCCCATGGATAGAGGAGCCTGGTGGGCTACAGTCCATGGGGTTGCAAAGAGTCAGACACGACTGAGAGACGAAGCACAGCACACACACTGCCAATGCAGAGGACGCAGGTTCGATCCCTGGTCCCGGAAGATCCCACAGGTCAGGGTGGCAACTAAGCCCGTGTGCCCCAACTACTGAAGCCCCCGTGTCCTACAGCCTGTGCTCTGTGACAAGAGAAGCCACTGCAATGAGAAGCCTGTGCACTGCAAGGCAGAGCAGACTCCACTCTCCACAACAAGAGAAAGCTCACACGTAGCACCAAAGACCCAGTGCAGCCAAAACTAACTAAATAAATAATAAGGTGTTTGCTATTAGATGGTCACATGGTACCACAGATTAGGTTCTCTTGAAAAGTTCCTTCCACTTCCATGGGCTCTCATGGGGTTGAGCAGCTAGTTCTCGTGGTGTTTGAGCCAATTTGCTATGGTCAAGAACCTGCCTCACACATTTAAGGAGTGTCAACAGCTGGTCCAAAGCCCAGGGCAGTGGTCTTAAACGTCAGAAAGTGTCATCGCTGTATCACATGTTCCTCCCTCCTTCCCACTGCGTGCGAGGTTGTGGCCCAAAGTGTCCACACTGAGGCAAGTCCTGTGTCTGGAAACCGCTCCGACCTGCCCAACACTGAACCCTGCAGTGCTCTGAAGACCTCGCTATAACTGGCTGTGAATCCCAGCAAGACCATCGGACAGGCTGGGATGGTGCCCACTCTGCATGTGCTGTAGGGAGAGGGTAATCCAAAAAGTGAGAGAGGGTCAAACTTGAAACGTCATGTAGGGATAGTCAGGTTAATCTGTACCACGTGCCATCTTTCACCCATCTGAGTGATTTCAGGGAAAATGTCTAAAAACTTATCAGTCAATCCTTTGTTTTTTAATTCCTCTTTGCCCTTTAGCCAACAGAGCTATAAGCATGTGGTTTATATGTGGCTGGGGCAGCAGCAAGTCCTCATTACTCTACATGGAGTGTCTGAGGGCAAGATGGGGGCATGGAGAATACAATGAACAAGTTGCAAACCTCACTGGTAGCCAAACAAAAAGTGTTATGGAAACAGGCTTCCCTGTACATCTAAGGCTATAGATCTGCTGGACTAGAGTGAGCGTCATAGAAATGGACAAGCAAGTAAGTGGACTAGGGTTCTCACGAAGGCTACTTGAGTTTTAGTTTATTTCTTTGTTGGAAAGATCAGAGCTGGTACTATCAGAATCAGACACCAGTGGTGCTGAGGAACCCTGTGTTTTATCCGGTAGTTCCTAGACTTATCAAACAAGAGAAGTCAGGAGAGGTCCTAGGACTTGACAAAGGTCACAGATTACTTTGTTATTCTCCTGGGGTCAAGATACAGGATGCTGGACAAAGCCTGAGGCTTTGGCTTCCAAACAAGGATGAGCTCAATCTTTTTGAGGAGAACTTTAATGATTTTACTCCACTGGTATTCCCTTGAGTAATCTGCAAGAAGAGCTACTACATTATATCATCAAATGGGTACAGATTAATACGTACAGAGCAGGCATGGAGGTTTCTATGGGGAACTTGACACAGGGAGGTATCTTCTTCCCTTTGGCTTCCTACCCCGTTCCTAGGATCAGCTTGGCCTTGTTAAGGCTTGGCCCAGGACCAGACAGAATTACACAAGCAGTGTTTCTAACTATGCTGTCTACTTCTGTCCAAGGTAGTTTGAGAAAACTGGGTGACTTTCAGTTTCTCATTAAAAGCTAATCCAGGTTACACAGGATATTTAATTATCTAGACAGAATCTCCCCATGGACATGAACCCTTGTGGACTTGATTATTCATTTTTAAACTCACAGTTTTTGCTTTAATTGGCAAGTACATTTTCATGTTTAACCCAGACCTATGCCAGACCTTTCTCACTGTGGGTGGCCCTCTGCAGAGGGCTTTTAGGTGCTGGTTAGGACAGTCTATGCAGAATTAAGAAGCCTCTTTAAAATAAGACAACCAGAGGCACATTTTAAATGTAAAAGTAAAGTAAAATTAACCAGATGATGCTCAAAAAAGTGTTTTAAGTTGGAATGAGTACTCATAGAAGAGAAGAAATATCTAACAATACCTGCCTGTCCTAAAGAGAAAAATAAAAATTTGAATTCACCTGTTGAATATTTTTTTGTTTTTGAGAAATGAGCTTCTTGTCCTGACCACAGTCATGAAAAGAAGAAAAGTCCTAAAATGTTAAGGCAAGAGTCTAATTGTCAAGGTTCTTAAAATGATGTGTATGAATTCCATTCTGAAGAGTCTGTTTTCTTGGCAAAAAATTGTCCAGTTCAATCTTGATGCCAATTAGCGGACAGTATTATTGAAAATGGGAATACACCACTAACTTATCTGGGGGATTACAGGATCATGCGGATGGGAATGCACAGATAATAATGACTAATAATGACACAGAAGAACCTCAGCCCCTACTGCTTGCCTCCAAATACAGACCATGTTTTGGACAACAAAAAGCCCCAGGCTAGACACAGCTTCCTATTCTAAATGAGCACAGGCCAGAGACACAAACTCATGGACTCAAAACCGGCCCCCTTTTCTCTGGGCTGTGACCCTTGCTAGCTCACACAAGCTGGCTCCCCGCCCACAGAGGTCCGAGCTGTTTACAAAGCAACACTTCCTCATTCCTCATAGTCCCACTCATGGCAGACCAGTGGCATCTGGTTCAATATTTCATTAAATCCTCCTGAAAACTAACAGTTCAATCTATGAGAAAACTACAGTCCCTAAGCCACATAAATTACCTCCAGGGCTGCCTGGGAGCCGCCGTGCAGCCCATTTGCCACCAAGACATTTATGGCTGCGCACTTTCCACACAGTCTGGATGCAGGAAGCGTATCCTTGCCTCCAAGCCTCCCTCCAACGGTAAACACCGGAACTTCAAAGAAAGAAAGTCTTTTGCCAGAAAAGTTGACTGAGGTCTACAATGCACAATTTTTGTACTTTGCATTAATTATCCAGGAATTTAATGTGGCATCTTCTCTCAGGAGTATGAGTTTCTTGGTACTCCTGTAGCCTGGGGGGCCGGGGTGTGGGGAGGGCTTCTGAGTCTCTCTTCGCCCTCAGCAAAATGATGGACGAATATTCAAATGATGCCCAGTCAGAAGACTCTGCTCAATAGAAAATTTAGAGCTAATTTATTTCTGCTGCTGGGCATCTGCAGATTGTGTGACTCAGAAGTAAACAGGGATGAGTGGCTTCATTTTGAACTCATTCTGACAACTGGTGGTCACTCCACACCATCTTTAAATGTAGTTTTCACAAGAAAGAGAAGCTTGGACATCCCTCTGTGATGGCTACCAGGAGGGATGGAGAGTGAAGAGCCTCAGTTCCAGTGGCCGTTAATAATGCCTGACTGGCCCAGTCTGATCCTTTAGGAATCTTCCTGTGTATTGCCCCTTTAATGAGTTTCTCTTCCTACCCAGGCTACGAGTGTGAACTTTTATTTGTAATAGCAAACAGTTGTTGCTGTTTCATTGCTCAGCCGCATCTGACTCTTTTGCAACCCCATGGAGCCCGCCAGGCTCCTCTGTCCATGGGATTCTCCAGGTAAGAATACTGGAGCAGGTTGCCATTTCCTTCTCCAGGGGATCTTCCTGACCCATGGATCAAACATGAGTCTCCTGCATTGGCAGGTGGATTCTTTACCACTGAGCCACTGGGGAAGCCCAATAAGAAACAGAAAGGTAGGCAAATCTTTGCAAATTACTTTTAAAGGCCCTAAATAAACTAGCTAAAGGCCCCAAACTGCCTAGATATAATTTTGAGAGCTGCTTTTTATTTATTTATTTTTTATCCTCGAGTTAACATTAAATGTTAAATGTTTGTTGCCTACGGAGAACAGTTAAGATGAAGCTTTAATAATAGTGAATGCTCGGCTCGG
This sequence comes from Bison bison bison, assembly GCF_000754665.1. Lineage (NCBI taxonomy): Eukaryota > Metazoa > Chordata > Mammalia > Artiodactyla > Bovidae > Bison > Bison bison. Next base: position 2,789,053 of record NW_011495015.1, read on the forward strand.
GTTCAAATTTATGGCTTGGAAGTTGCAAGGAGCACAGACTGTGATGGCTATAATTGCATGGCTGGCACAGTGATCAATCACACGCTTTCTGTCCCCGGCTGGACCCTCTGTCCCCTCATTTGGGCACTGTCACAGATTAAGACTTCTTGCTTAGCGGAGCTCACCTAGATGCACCGGAAAAATACAGACGTCCTCAAATTAATCCTGTGGTCCTTGCATTGTCAGTGACACATCCCGAGATCCGCAGAGCTGACATCACTCAG
>NW_011495015.1:2789415-2790195 GCF_000754665.1 Bison bison bison
CACTCAGCTAAGCTGCCACCAGAAAAGTCGAGTTAAAGCAATCTGTGCAGAAACTGCCCACTGGGATGTGCAGCTGTGGGGGCTCCCCACTCTACCCTCCCAACACCACCACTGAAGCATTTAGCTTATCTGGGCTCTGCTTCCTCATCTATCAAATGAGAGGTTAGGAAGAGATGAACTCCAAAGCTCCTTGCAGCTCTTGAAATTCTATGCATCATTTGGTTTGAGCAATCTTGTGCATTAAATGCATTCCAAATGATAGGAGAGGAAAGTGAATTCTCGCATACTAAATCATGTTTCCAAATTACTTACACTGTTGTGTCAGGAAAAAGTACTCACAGAAAACACAACTGTACTCAGTATGAAAAGGAAAATCACGTGGCAGGGAATTAACATTCATTCAGCCTACATGAATATATATATATATATACACATATGCTTTGCAAGAAAAAAAAAGCAATCATAATCAATCCCTGTGATTCCTGAAGACTGAATAAAAGTATACACATGCACCACACTGAATTTCTGCCTTGGGTGAAATTCTTACCAGTTCTATGAATTAGATAGAATCTCATGATGGCTACAGATGAGTGAGCTAAGCTTTCTTTCTTCTTTGCTGTTGAGAATGTTGTTTCTACGTCTAAGGCACTGTTATTTGGAAAAGTTAAGTATTTCTATGTCTAAAGCACTGCTATTTAGAAAAGTTAAGTGGAGGAAGCTTTATGAATTGTTCAGAGACTGCACCCAGGAGTGGCAGGGGTGGGGTGGGGGGAGAGTTTT
>NW_011495015.1:2790295-2798013 GCF_000754665.1 Bison bison bison
ACAGAGTTTTATTTATTTATTTATTTTTTTGGCTGTGCTGAGTCTTCCTTGCTGTGCAAGGAAGCTGCACAGCAACTCCCTTTAGTTGCAGTGAGCGGGCTTCTCATTGAGGGAGCCTTGCTTACTGCAGAGCATGGGCTCTAGGGCACATGGCTTCAGTAGCTGCAGCTCCTGGGCTCTAGAGCACAGGCTTAGCAGTTGTGGCACACGGGCTTTCTTGCTTTGCAGCATGTTGGGCATTCTTGCTTTGCAGCATGTGGGATCTTCCCAGACCAGGGATCGAACCTGTGTTTCCTGCATTGGTGGGCAGATTCTTAGCCACCTGACCACCACCAGTTAAGTCCAGGAAAGTAGTTTTAAATAAATCTATTTAAATCTATAACTTTAACCCTTCTCTCTTTCCTGGAAAAACAAAAAGTTTTTGTCTTATAACTTTAATAACCAATATTTGCCTTAGTCAGCAAGATATTTTTAGAGGTATGATTTTGGGGCAGCCATTGATATAACTATGGGCTTCCCTAGTGGCTCAGACGGTAAAGCGTCTGTCTGCAATGCAGGAGACCCAGGTTAGATCCCTGGGTTGGGAAGATCCCCTGGAGAAGGAAATGGCAGCCCACTTCAGTATTCTTGCCTGGAAAATCCCATGGACCCGGAGCCTGGTAGGCTACCGTGCATGGGGTCGCAAAGAGCTGGACACGACTGAGCAACTTCACTTTCTTTCTTTCACTTTATTGATGTAACTAATGTGTGCCTGTCACACATTACAATAGGCCTTTCTCAGTTAACTTTTCTTGGGGAAGGAAAAGAAAATAATGAACACAGAAAGGCAGGGGAGGAGAATGAGGTTTCTGTTTTTATTGTGATATGCCAGTGACATTTATTCTTTTCAGTCTGGATCCTTCTTCCACATATTCACAATATTTCTTTAAGGAAGTTCTTTCTAGGGCTTCCCTGTAGTCCAGTGGTTGAGATCTGCCCGCCAATGCAGGGGACATGGTTTGATCCCTGAACTGGGAAGATTTCACCTACTGCAGAGCAACCAAGCCCGTGCGCCACAACTTCTGAAGCCCACGCGCCTAGAGTCTGTGCTCCTCAACCAAGAGTAGCCCCTGCTTGCTGCAACGACAGAAAGCCCGCCCAGCAACAAAGACCCAGCGCAGACAAAACAAATGAGTAAAAAAAGGAAGCTCTCTCTAAGGGTGTTGACGGGATGTTTATAGAGAAATTTAATTCAAAAGTCAAACAGGAACGAGTTGTGTTTTATTTGACTTCTTCCATGGAGTCTGGGCTTACTTGTATGATACCGGATGAATGTGGGTCATGTGAGAACAGAGGTTCCTACTTATACCTGCGAATGGTGACAGGGGTCTGTGCTGTCCCGAGATGAAACACACACACCTGGCAGGGCCCTGGCAGGGAGGGAATTCTAGTGTAATGATCTCTGTCACTTTGTAGATCTGCACCAGTGACATCTTGTTCCACATAAGCTAGGAAGAGAGGGTTAGTAACAGCCCATATATCAGCTTTGTTTCACAAAACTCAGCACTTTCCCCCTGTGTAAACAACTTGTGATTATCCATTGTTTTATACGAATCATCTTTCTCCTCCATTAACACAAATAATTGAGTGCTGATTCTACTTAGAAAGGGAACTTGAGAAAATAGTTATTTTAAGAAAAATGAATATAAAACTAACTTATTTTTCTCACTAATGTAAAAGAAACAGCCTGCAAATTACCAAATTTAGCAAATTTGCTAGTGAGAGGGAGGAAAAAAATTAAAACTCGGAGTACCACAGGCACTAACTGTGCTTTATGCATCTCATTTTGCTAAGTTTAATTTAAAATATTTATGATGCTACTTCAAAGCTTATTTTGTAAGAATTGCAAAAGATGTTATAAAGACCTTGTTGTAAGTTTCCTGTTATTTTGGTTTGGCTATAAAGTGGTCTGGGGCTGCCAGGTTTAATGTGAAAACCACACAGTTTGGCATCCAATTAAGATTAGATGTGATCAAACTGAAAACATGTCCTGGCCAAATTCATTTAAGATATGCAATAGCTCTCAGGAAATACCTTTCAGACTAAGATTAATACTGTGAAATGATGTTGAAATAGATACAGATGTCAGTAAGTATTTTTAGCTGAGTGCTAGAAACATGGCAGTGTTGTCCAGGGCTGGGGGGCTGGGATGGTTTCCTGCCAGCAGAAGAGAATACGAATGGGAAATACAGCTGGGGATAAGCAAGCAGGCATGGAATGAAAGTCACTTTAGAGCCCCAGGGCCAGCCAAAATAGTGAGACATAAACCATTGTAAAGGCTCACCATCCTATTCTCTGCATCACTGGAAGGTAATATTTGTCTCACTTTCAGATGCTACACAGGCTTCCCAGATGGCATTAGTCGTAAAGAACCCATCTGCCAATGCAGGAGACGAGGGTTCGGTCCCTGGGTCAGGAAGATCCCCTGGAGGAGAGCATGGCAACTCACTCTAGTACTCTTCCCTGGAGAATCTCCACCGACAGAGGGGCCTGGCGGGCTACAGTCCATAGGGTCACAAGAGTCAGACAGGACTTAGTAACTAAACTACTACACAGGATGCTACATGATGTCAACAGAGACCAAAACGTAAGAGCTGCTGTGTCACATTCATCTAACCCAACTTTCCACACACGAGGACTCCAGCCAAGCCTGCCAGCTTTTGAAGGGAGATTTGGAGACCCCGTTGGAGAGCCTGTGCCTGGCTGGCTCAGGGGCAAACCTCACGGTGCACGGACTTCCTTCACTCAGGACACTACCCTCCCTGCCTTTGGACCCCAGAGGCCTCCACCAGCCCCAAGCGGCTCCTCCTCGAGAGGCCAGCAGCACCGACATGCAGGACACACTAGATCCTGTGTCCCCACAGCCTGCGGCCTCGCCTGTCCTCTGAGGCTCTCACAGGAAAGACGTGGGAAGCGAGAACTCAGCTGGAGCCTCGAGGTCCGGGCTTTCCTGTGGGTTGGAATCAGGGTCGACGCTGTGGACTGTGTCCTAAACGATGAGCCCAGCTGATGAGGGCATGCTGAGGAGCCAGACCTGGCCTCAGGGGTGACGCGGGGCACACGCCTGGCAAGGATAGGCTTTGTGTGGACTCAGGTCTAATGTCACACGCGGCAGAAGCAGGGGCGGCAGCAGGGTTTCCAAGCTGGGTATTCACTGCGTTTGCCTGAGAGAGGTTGCAGGTCCAACCTGGATTCCTACAACGTGTGGACAGTGAGCCCTGAACATTACGTAGGCATGAACATGGCCATTCTCTGTGGCTCATTTCAAGCCCATTGAGCCGCGTGGTTAGTCAAAGGCTCTGAAAGGTGCCTGAGCCACCCAGGTCCACTCTCTGCTTCCTAAGCTCAAGTGGCAGAACTGGGTTCTCGAGGCAGTTCTAAGCTTGCCTGCCTCACTTCGCCCTGCTCCTGTCTCACGAGGGGCACAATTTTCTTCTCTCACCAAATGCATGAGGTGGGAAATATGAGAATGCTGCTTACAATACAGGTCATAGCGTTTTTTTCGCAGCCACTGAGCTGAAGCTGAGCGCCGAAGAACTGATGCTTTCGAACTGTGGTGCTGGAGAAGACTCTTGAGAGTCCCTTGGACATCAAGAATATCAAACCAGTCAATCCTAAAGGAAACCAACCCTGAATATTCATTGGAAGAACTGATTCACTGGAAAAGACCCTGATGCTGGGAAAGATTTGAGGGCAGGAGGAGAAGGGGGTGACAGAGGATGAGATGGTTTGATGGATCCATGAACATGAATTTGAGCCAACTCCAGGAAAGAGTGAAGGGCAAGGAAGCCTAGTGTGCTGCAGTCCTTGGGATTGCAAAGTCAGACATGACTGAGTGACTGAACAACACCAGCACCTCTGGGAGGAGTCGGGGACGTGGTGGGAAGAGGGTCCAGGGCTCATGTTGGCAGGATCTGTTGTCTATTCACTCAATTTTATGTTCCTAACCTCAGGGGCTTCTAGTCAACTCAGTGACAGTAAGTCTGCTTAGAAACAGGCAAACCAAAGACCAACTCGGGACCTGCCCACACAGGTTTCTTTGTTTTCTGTTTTTAAATCAAACCCCTAAGGCTGAAATTGCAAAAATTCTGCAGCCTGCACCGGGGAGTGATGTTGACTGGACCTGAAGTGCTGTGAGCTTCTAGAACGCTAGACACACTCATGTTCTGCTTGCTGGTGATCTGTGCAGAGTTGCCATTACTAGTCAGGAAAATAAAAAAAAATTGACAGCTGTGAGAGCCTCCGCCAGCACGACCCACATTCCACTCGCTGGTGTCTAAAAATAAGGCATGCACATTGCTGTCTTCACTTATGACTGAAATAAGCAGTGCCTCCCCAGCAATCTGGGCACATGTGTTCTGGCTGGTTCCAGGCTGATGGCCGTCCTGCCTGGCTTTAGGAGGGTATTAAGGTGACAGTTCAGGAGGTGCTTTTCAGAGGCAATTTGGTCTCCTCGCTGTCACTGCTGTCAGTAACAATGTAGGAACACTTCGGGCTGCCTGCTCTCAATGTGGCTAGATGTATTTCTGCGGCCCTCCTAGCCTCAGGTAAACATGCACAATCACATCCGTTATCTCCGGCTGTGGGCCAGACAGAGCAACCCTCCCAGCTTCCCAGGCCTATGAGTCCTCAAGGCAGACACTCCGTCACAGCCTAGCCCCCAGTGCCAAGACTGGTCCAAGGCTCTAAGGCTGACTGTTGGGTAGAGTGGTGAGGGCAGTCCTTCAGAACCTGTCCAGACACCCTTTGTCTGTTGCTGCTGCTGTTCAGTCACTAAGTCACGCCTGACTCCTTGTGCCTTATGGAATGCAGCCCGCCAGGCTCTTCTCTCTGTGGGATTCTTCAGGCAAGAATACTGCAGTGGGTTGCCATGCCCTCCTCCAGGGGATCTTCCTGACCCAGGGATGGACTGAGCCACCTGGGAAGCCCCTCAATGTATCATAATCAACAATGATTTAGAATCCAAAAATCTAATTTGTCTTTCTCTACCCTGCTTAGTTTCTTTTTTAGTTTATGGATCTGTTGTTACGGCTCTTTTCTTTTCTTTAGCTTCAGTCACTGGATTTGTTATTTTTCAAAGCTCCCAGCTTAACTGTTGTAGATTCTTCACATATTACCATTAAAGTTAGCAGGGTCACATCTGAAAGAGAAATGATTGCTGAATGCCCTCAGTGTAATCTACACAACGTGGAGGCTGATGTACTGGTCAGGATAGTAATTACAAGATATTCAGAGAATCCAAAATTTTATAAGTCATAGAACACATGGTATTAAAATAATTGTTGGTGATGCCCTTAGATGCTCTGTGTTAGGAAAAGGACCTGAACACCACTGAAGAGTGTCACCTCGTATGTCATCAGATCTATAATTTTGACCTCTGCAACTGTGAACTTGTTAATGAAGCTCATTAATCAACCACATTCATACCTGAGTTGGTTTCTTCGTTCATATAATGAACCATCATTTTACTCTGTGACTTCTAACTTCAATTAAATTTTGTTGCTGTTGTTGTTCTTTGCATCAGTGTAGATCATAAGAGTAAAAATGTATGCAGAATAAGAACACACAGTTTATATTGCTTTCCTTCCTTAAAATATCGTCAGGGGCTCTGTGCCTGGAAGGCTTCCCTTGGAAGTTATCACTGCCAACCTGGGTATAAACTGTGGATGGTAGGGTGCTCAGGATGGGGTGACAGACCTCACCACTGCCACACTGGTGGGCATCTCACCATATGTGTGTGTTCACGCGTTCAGTTGTGTCCAACTCTTTGTGACTCTATGGACTATAGCCCGCCAGGCTCCTCTGTCCATGGAATTCTCCAGGTAAGAATGCTGGAGTGGGTTGCCATTTCCTCCTCCAGGCAATCTTCCTGACCCGGGGATCGAGCCTGCATCTCATATGTTTCCTGCATTGGCAGGCGAGTACTTCACCACTAGCACCACCTGAAAAGCCCATGTCACCATGTGAGGGGTGTTCAATAAATTAGAATTGATCTAGAGCTAGGTGAGGTTTACAGAATCAGGCCAGCACCCCAAGGTTCCAGATTAAAAAAAAAATCACAATTTTAGAACTTAGGGAGGAGTCTCAGGGTGAGTTAGAAGCTCTTTGGAGATCCTAATGGATGGATTATTTAAGTCCAGACACCAGCACAGTGGTCATTAAGACATTAAACTGCTTTGGAAGCGAAGGCAGTGGAGCTAAGGTACTGAGCAATTTTCTGCTAGGGAGTGACAGCGGGTGGTCCTGGCCCCAGAATGAGAGTGGCAAGCCACGGAGTCACTCTGGGCTCCTGGCAAAGTGCTAGATGCCCACTGAGCAGAGCGGGCAGGGCTGTGGTCTCAGGTCTGCCTGGTGTGCTGTGGAGGCTCCAGGAGTCACCACAACCCAAGCAGCAGGACATTCTCATGACTGTGGTCTGAGGTCAGCACCGACTGGGGTCTTGGGAGGGATACTGGGTCAGCTCAGAAACTCCAGGGCCCTGGAGATTATTTACATTTGGATTCTCTTTCTTAAAGACAGGTCATAAAGATGGATGTGTGCTGGGTTGGAGGTAAAGGACACACAGGGTAACACACGACCTTTGTATTCTCAGATGATAGCAGATCCATAAATCCTGTTCCTTCTCAAACCCAGCCTACGAAGTCAACAGCCACAGTGCTAGCAGGCAGCTTGGTTCTGTCACCTGGGCTCGGCAGTGGGAGAACCCATGGCACTCGGGGCTCTGACTGGGTCAGCCAGCTGCAGTCTATTAGGAGGGCCTTACTGATGGGGGCCGGCTCCCCCCAGCCCTCTGTCATGAGATCGCATCCACATCATGACCATGACCATGACCAGGCGTGAAAGCCAGCAAGGCCCTGTGGGCCTCTTGGGCACAAAAGCCTTCCTGTGTCCCCCATTCCTTGATTACAGGAAGTAGGCTTCATTCAGTTCCCAGGACCTTCCCTGACAGAGTTCCAAGGGGCAGATTCAAACAGATGCTAATCAGGGAATGGAGGAGATAAAGAGACAAGGGAGGAATAGCCAAGAACACCAGTGCAGACTTGGGGCAGGTACTGGTTCCCCTTAAGGGATACACATAACAGTAACTCTGAGCTGTTTAGCAGGTACTGAAACCCCCACCAGGTGGGAGAAGTTAACGGTCCACAAGCAGGGAGACCCCAGACCGGCTGGAACCAAAATGCTGATGATGCTGAAGCCCACTTATGTCATCACCAACCAATCAGAAGAAAGTTTATAAGCTGACCATGCCTTTTTTGAACCATGACTATAAAGAGCTTCACTATCCCCTCCAGGGTGGGACACATAATTCTGAGGGCATTAGCCTGCTGTGGCCCCCCTTTACCTGGCAAAGCAATAAAGCTACTCTCGTCTACTTTATCCAAAACTCTCTCTGAGATTTAATTCAGAGTCGGAGTGCAGCCGCCAGATTCGGCTTCAGGGGCAGCCTAGGAACCTTTCTCCTATACAGGGGAACTGTTTTGAAAGACCAGGAAGATGATTAAAATAGAAACAGAATTTAATAAATTTAATGTTAATCTTCTGAATGATGGTGCTCTAATAGATGTTGCAATCTGAAGCTCCTCTAGATTCCAAAGTTTCCCGACCTTGCTTAGAAAGAGCAATACAGAAGTCAACAGCCATTTTATGCACAGCCACTGAGTAGAGATACAGAAGTCAAC
>NW_011495015.1:2798113-2884942 GCF_000754665.1 Bison bison bison
AACCATGGAGTAGAGATACAGAAGTCAACAGCCATTCAAAGTGTGGAAGGACAGGACTGCTCTCATTGCAACCATTCTACGTGCAACCATGGAGTAGAGATACAGAAGTCAACAGCCATTCTACGTGCAGAAGGAGGGGACTGCTCTTGTCACATACTGGGGATCCACCATCCAAACTACTGTCAGCATCGCAGACAAGATAAACGAAGCTTAAATGGTCATGTATTTCCAATCAGGAGCCACCTATTCACCTATTTGAGGGCATCTCAGGAGCCGAGGTGGAGAAGGAAATGGCACCCAACTCCAGTATTCTGGCCTGGGAAATCCCATGGACAGAGGAGCCTGGCGGGCTATAGTCCATGGGGTCATACAGAGTTGGATGTGACTTAACGACTAAACTACCACCACCACAGATGCTAAGGACGTGGACAAGGAAGGAGTCCGTCGTTTTTTCCTGGTCTAAGACATCATCTGCAGCCAGAAGCGTTGTAGGTGAATTTTTAAATAGGGTCATTTTCACGTCTCCTGCTTTGTTTATCTTAAAATAGAATTGGGAGTCAGCAATTGATGCTTGGCGATTGGATACCCATTTTATCTGGCCAATGGAGTATCAAAAAATGGTTAGTTGCCAATGATAAAAACTTTAGTAGATTTAATAAAAGAAATCAAGACTTTTGGCTTCTCCAGGGACTGAAGGGAAGAGGACTGTCTGTGACATTTCAGCACACCTAAGGGACCCAAACAGCCCAGATCTTCTCTAGACTTGCTCTTCTCCAGGCCCCCCCTCACTACCTGGTCAGTTTTCCTGGCCCCTCGGGAGGCAGTTTTGACTGTGATGCTTAAACTAGGCCTCCTGCGACTTTTAGGCCTGAACTCCAAGTCAGCCACATCTTGATAAATTATAAAGAAGAATCTTGATTATTGTGACTATGGAACCATGCAGATGGCAGATGTGTACAATTAAGCCATTCCTCATGCAGACACCCTCAAGCATGTCCAAGCGTCCCCTAAGGTGACAATACCACTCCCAGATGACAGCCACCGAGCCAAGAGTCTCAGTTAATGCTACGTCACCAATATGTTCCTGTGTCTTAATGTACTTCTGAGATTTCCCCCTCTTCCCCTTTTTTTAGCAAAGGTGAGGACTAGTCCTAGGAATCAGGCAGGATCCACTCTGAGGACTGGCCAAGTTCTTCCACGACTGACTTTTGACTCCAAACCCACCAGCCGGTTTAGACACATCAGGTGAAAGGATGAAGGGTGTTCTGACACACGGACATTAAGCTGCTCAGGAAATGGCTGTTCCCTGATTTTGTTTCTCTTAATGTTTTCCTTCTGACGTAAGGCCAGTGAGCTAATGTTTATCATAAATTCTCATCAAGTGCACACGAAGGAACTGAGCCATGTGTGGATACAGTGGGAGTGCTCTCAGTGGCGACAGGGCTGCAGACCCACGTGAATTACCAAGACACGAAGCTGAGCATTTCCATTGTGAACCCGCTGAATGGAAGACCTGGAAAACTGGATATTCAATTTATTTAGGGCAGGTGCTCATTGTATAGAGAAAAATTCATCCTGAGGCTCTTATTCATTTTGTAAATATAATAATTTCTATCTCAATTGATGTTGCTTGTGAAAAACATGCAAGGCTGTTTATGAAAAATGTTTCAAAGGTGGTTTAAAAATAAGTGATAATTTAAGTAAATGATAGATATGAGCCCATTTTTCTTTTAATTAAGCTGTATCTGAATTTAAATATATCCCTATTCATTTAAATGATTTTAATACATCAAGTTGAAAACCTAAGTAATTGTTATTCAGACATTTAAAAATTATACTTTTCAAAACAAGGAATCTGTTCACCAAAAAACCTACAGTACGGAAAAATTAATACAGCATCTTATATTATAAAACTTATACATCCCTATAATAAAAAGCAATTCAAAGTCCAGGGTGGCACTGAAGGGCTTGCATGAAAGGAGTGTTTTCAGTCTTTAATTACTAAATATACTATATGTCCACTAGCAGCAAAGACTGTACTAGGTGTGAGAAGGGTGTCAAAGATGATTAGAAAGGACCACATCACAGCCAGTAACATGCTAGGATCTAAGAGCAGAGGCAGATGGCACCCAGGTAATTCAGGAGGCTGAATGCATGGAGAGGGCAGTCTGAGCACTGTGACAAGGGAGATCTGGGAAGTACCGAATACTAGGTCCACGCTGGAATTCTGGCATCGGGCCACAGGGCTCCAAGTCATCTCAGGAATATAACTAACATAAAAAAGTTGTATTCATGCTTGGGTGTGCAGGAGAGAGAACATGGGCCATGCTTAGATGGGATTACCTGCCCTACATTTTTGGCCAAGTTTTGGTTTTGTGTTGTTCTTACAAACAAATAGAAGGAGGTTGGACTTAATAAGTGAGTCAGTTTTTACTTATTGCAGTAAAACCCATAAACATAGTTTTACTTTAGTTGCACCACGTCAGTGCCAAGAGGGGAGCTATATATGAAAATAACCCAAACTCCTTCCAATGGACCTAATGAAGCATTATGCACCTTGAAGGGCACAGTCTGTGAGGACGCTGGGCAACAACATGCCTTTCCTATTTGTCAATACGTTATTTACTGCAGCACCTTGTAAAGCTGAGACATGCAAAAAAAAAAGAAAAGAAATAACATCCTCTACTAATTAACACGATAGCTCCTCTTTATCTTCTTCATAAATGATTAAAGAAGATTAAAGATTTCAGCTATAATTTCTTTCCTTCTTGAAATTCAGATTTATGTTAGAGAGATCATGAATTTTGCCTAAAGAAGTCAGGTTAGACACTAGTTTGCTCTTAACCTATATATATTTCCTATAGTGAAAGTATTTTTCATTACTGTTTTAGTCATTAATACAAAATGAGAAAGAATTGAAGTAATAATATTAAGTTTGAATCCACAGATTCACTGACCAAGAAGACAGGTTTAGTGATGTTTGTCTTAGGATGATGGTTGTCATCCTATCATCCTAAATGAAGCATCCTCAGCTTTCATGTCCTGGGTGTTTCCTACTCTACAAACTAGAATGCAAGGTTGTGTCAACATGAATGAGATGGTCGCCCTCTACAGAGCACAAAGAGCCTGGGGGGACAGAGCTGGGAGCATCAACACAGGCTTGGGGGCCAGCCACCTCAGAGAATGAACCATCAATTTCAGTGGTAAACATGAAACCCCCTTATAGGCTCTGTTAGACTTGAACCTCAAGGCTAAGATATAGAGAAAGAACATGTTTTAATAAGTTGTGCTAATGGATACAAGATACAAAGGAGCTGTGGTGGAAAGTTCCAGGGCACTCAGGTAGGCATCAGTAGGATTGCCATGCCCTGAGGTGGCAGAGAGAGCCCAGCTCAGGGCCAGTCTCATGACCAGAGGGTCCACCCTCAGATGCTCCTGTGAGAGCTGAGAGGCCTGGGCTGTGAAGAGGGCTTGGGATCCCTACAGATGCAGGGTGCTACTCCGGATACAGGAGAGAGAGAACCCCGTCCTCTGTCCTGATGACCGGCCCTGGACCGGGTCCGGGTGTGACAGGTTCAGATACCCATAGAATCTGTGCTCAGTGCCCAGGCCACGCCCACTCACATGACCTTGGGGCTTAGCAGGAAACCCCCAAGGGAGGTGCTGTCGGGGCCCCAGCACATGGCTTCCTTCTCTGTAGGGAGTAAAACCCTGGATGGAGCAGGGGCCTCTGCACGAGGAAGACCGTTGGGCCAGTTTGGTCGGGAGCAGTTTCCTCTGTGCTCTCGGCTCCACAGTCTCCGCTCAGACCTGGCCCTGCTGTGGGGACCGTAAGCTGTGCCCCTGGTGGCCTTCCTCCCAGTAACCTTCTCAACAGAGACCCATGTTCTCCAAGTGGACGCCACACTTCCTCCAGCTCCTGGGCCTGCTGGCCTCTGGGGGCAGAAACTAAGACTTTAAGTTTGTGATGAGACACACAGCTCCAGCTCAATGGTGCAGCAGCACGGTGTGTGCACTGACCACATAGTTAGTACTGGGGTCAGCACCACAATGCCAATGACACATCATCTTCTCCGAACACTCTAGGAAAGGTCTGTTATGACTTCCGGACACTGTGCGTGCAGGCATGCTAAGTTGCTTTAGTCATGTCCAACTCTTGTGACCTCCTGGACCGTAGCCTGCCAGACTCCTCTGTCCATAGGATTCTCCAGGCAAGAATACCGGAATGGGTTGCCATGCCCTCCTCCAGGGGATCTTCCTAACCCACGGATTGAACCCCCATCTCTTATATCTCCTGCATTGGCAGGCGGGTTCTTTACCACTAGCACCAGCTGGAACCCGCTGGGGGCATTACACTGAGGAAACTGGGGTCACAAAGCCAGCAGCTTGCAGGCCACATAGCTCACAGGGGCCCATGTCAGCCTCTCATCTCCAGGGCCCTGCAGACCCTCCACAGCCCCCAGACCCTAGAGTTTGTGTCTGAGAAGGAGGGAGTGAAGCTCAATTGCTGAAGGCTTACTATAAAACTCAACAAAGCTCTCTCACTCACTAATCAGACGAGGACACAGCATCTTCTCTGCTGTGAGTTCTTAGGAGAAAACCGATGGCTCCAAGAATGCCATGAACACACACATTCGAAAGGATTAAGAGGAAAAAGTGATCCTGCAGCTATTCTCCAGTGATAGCTCAGAAAGGAGATTAAAACATGCTGCCAGTTCGAAATACATGTAGATTTCCAGCAAGAGTAAATGGCAATAAGACGATGACTGTTTGGTGTCCCTAACTATTGGTTACAAAGAGCAGCTGAGGTTTACTGAGCGAGAGGCACCTCTGAACTTGACTGCTGCGACCAGGGCAGCAGGTGGGAACAGTAAGACACATCTGGATGTACCCCAGGCTCTCCGAGTACCACCCACGTGATCTTGAACAGCTTCCTGAACTTCTGGGCTGCTATTTATCAAGCACCAACTATATGCCTGAGTCCTCTCACTTAATTTTCCTACCCCACCTCCCCACCCCCAGCCCCGTGAAGTACAAGTCATCATCATCACATTTCACATCTGCAAAGTGAGTTCAGAGAGGTTACGTGACGCCCTGAATTTACGCCAACACGGGATTATGTGACACCCTTGAATTTACGCCAATATGAGGTTACATGACACCCCTGAATTTACGCCAGCACCAAGTAGGAGCTGTGAACCCAGGTTGTGAGATTCTAAAGTCCAGTGACTGCCTCTTATCATTCTGACACTTTCTTCCTGTTAAATTAAAAGAAAAACAAAAACAAAAACTGGTACCTGTATTCCCTACTTTCCTTTTTAAAAGAAAATATTTATAAGGAGCCCCCAGTAGAACATAGTTAAATAAACCAATAGGTCAAATCCAGAAACAGTGCAACTATGGGAGCTGTTAGAGTTACCACATAAAGTCCTGGTTAGAAAAGAACTGACAAAGGTCAACTTATGGACTTCCCAGGCGGTCTAGTGGTTAAGACTTTGCCTTCCAATGCAGGGGGTGAGGGCTCCATCACTGGTCAGGGAGTTAAGATTCCACATGTTGTGCAGCCAGAAAGCCAGAACTTAAAATAGAAGCAGTATTGTAACAGATTCAATAATGACTTTAAAAATATTCCACATCAAAAACAAATCTTAAAAATAAGATAAATTTATATTTTACCACTGAACAAGGAGCTCATTCAGTTACCATTAGAAAACTAAAGTACACTAGCTAATTAATTAGGAGGGCATTTCCAGACCAGTTGGTTACATGTGTGTCCTGTTTCACTGTGCTGAAGCATGTGCTACCGCAGAAGAGTCTCAGCACCTGATTATTATCTAAACGACTACATGTCAAGTACACGTAGTCTAAACAGTCACAAAGACATGGCTACACAGGACTGTCTCAGTACGGTTTCAGAAAATGTGATTTTGAAACAGGACTTTGAGTAAAGCATTCAGACTTGAGACATTTTTTACACGCAACTGACCCTTAAATATAGTGGAAAAAATTCTATCTCAAGTGTAAACAGGTTTAGTAAGGGAATTACAGTTAATGTCAACTTACCTCCACTCATACACTGCAGACATCTCTTTAGAAAGTGGACTTTCATCACATTTTTCTCTCTTATCTTTTTGGTTTCCTGTTTTTGGATACTCTTCCTACAGTATTGAATTTTTTTTTCTTGGTAGTTACACTGTTTTTTAAATACAATAGAAAGGTGCTAAATATTTAATGACATAAGCTGCATTTGCAAAATGTTGTCTAGCCGCTAAGTCATGTCTGACAAAAGATTGCGATCCCCTGGACTGTACCCTTCTAGGCTCTTCTGTCTGTGGGATTTCCCAGGCAAGAATACTAGAGTGGGATGTCATTTCCTTCTCCAGGGGATCTTTCTGACACGGAGATCAGGCCCACGTCTCCTGAATTGGCAGGTAGGTACTTTACCACTGAGCCACCTGAGAAGCCCACATTTGCAAAACGCACATCTGTTAAAATGCTTTATGGAAAGGAGAGTGAGGTATTGTGCTACAGAATGGAAACAGTCATATTTACCTATAACAGGTGTGCATGCAGTGGGAGAGCTAACATTTGCTATTTTGACCAAGACTGTGTATCTCTTTAATGATTTCCATTTTGTCAAAACTTCTGTAATTTCTATTTACCACAATGACTGAGACAGAAATATTACTGTAATTGATATAAATGTTCTCAAATTTCTAAAAGATCTATAGCAATTTTAGAAACAATAGTAAATATAATTAATCAGGATAAAAATCGACAGTGTTTATATACTAAATTCTGTCAAACATGTTATTGAGATAAATTATTCCTTATGAAAAAACGTTGAACATGCAGGCATTTTCATTTATACAAATATATTTAATTATACAGGGATGAAAATGAGAAAAACTAAGTATCTTCTACTCAACTTACATTAATTTTGAGTGTGTTGTCATGTGACTCTGCAAGAGATCTTTTTATTTCATAGATATTCATCTTAACACCCCTTCTTAACATTTGCTTCATCAAAATACTGCACCCTCAAAAGAACTGGGAATGGGAAAATACCAAGAAATTGTTTTGCCTAAAGAATAAAATAAATAAAAATACATGTAAAGGTTTTGTAAAGGGCATTAAGGAAAGTAGGTTTGTTTTCTAGGCCAGGCTCCAGTATATAAATATTCACAAACAGGTAACAACTAATTTGTGATAGGTTATAAAACATTATAGCTAAATAAAACTGAAGGTCATCTCAGTTTTCTGTCGTTATGACTTGGGTGTGAAAGGATTCCATGAGCTAGTATGAGTTGAGCAGATTTTGGGCTTCCCTGGTAACTTAGCTGGTAAAGAATCTGCCTGCAATGCGGGTGACCTGAATTCGATCCTTGGTTGGGAATATCCCCTGGAGAAGGGAACGGTTACCCATTCCAGTATTCTGGCCTGGAGAATTCCATGGACTGTAGAGTGCATAGGGTTGCAAAGAGAACAGATTTTACAGGTTCTGTTCCAGGCCTACCTTCAGTAACTAATTTTTAGAGATGGCTGGCCTTTCAGAAGCCCACAGGATCTTAGTTAAGACAATAATTGGCAACATCTTCAAGGGAAATTTGCTGTTTCCCCCTCCCAAGAGCTCAGGCCCACGTGGCAGAACACTGACCCATCCAGATGGTCAATTCTCACTCTTCCCTGGCAGCACAGACTTCCGCCTATATTACCAGAAGTACTGATGCATTTGCTTCACCCACATTTTTTCCTTGGCTCAGGCTGCCTTTATGACCAATGACACAAGCTCATGTTGGTGACTGAGTCTAGCCTGGGCAGGAGTGGGTCTCCCAGTTTGATGAGCACAGGCTTGTACCAGCAAACATGACCAACACTACAATGAAAGCTGGCTCTTTATTGCTCATTCTCTCTCATTTCATCTTTCTGCTGCTCCCCTTTATCTGAGTACCTACTGTATGACAACAGGAAGCATGTGGCTGAAAGATGAACTTTCACCAGCCAACACTCCATGGAGACTTGAATCCACTGCACAAAGTGAGCTTTGGAGGAGTGGCCAGGTATGTTTATAGCATGAGATACATAAGGAGTCCTCACTGCCCTTGTAGGACGCCAGCATCAGCTGCCACGTAATAGAAAGCCTGAGAGTTTGGGCCTGGGTGGGACTTCAGATGTGGTTGAGTGCAGTTTGCTCAACTTACAGATGAATAAACTAAGGGGCAAAGAAGTTCAGAATCACAGAGTTGGTTAAAATACAGATCCAGGAATTCCAAATCTAAACTCTCTGTCTGCTAACCAAATTCTGTAGCTTGTTTATCAGTAACTCTCCAGCCACTTACCTGTGATTACTATCATGTTTTCCCTGGTCTGTTAAAAACACATTTAAAATTCTAGGCTTCAATTTGGAGGGAAAACCCTGAACAATCAGAAGTTTTTGGAATTTCTATTAACTAGGATAGTCTGAACCACATGATTGTTCAGGTCAAAATCTTACAAGTTTCTGACAAATTTGCCTTACAAGGCAGCATATTCTATATTTCAGAAAGAGCAAATACCAAAGTGGCACATGCTGTGAAAATAACCCTTTTAAGGCTATCATCTAGTAAATAATCATGCAAATTTGATATGAGTTATTGGAATTTAGTCTAAAGTTGTATCAAGGCCGTATGTTACCATCAGCAATTTCTTCAAATGCATAATTTATAACATAACCTCCATGTCTGCCTGAGAGTCCAAGGTAGAATAATAAATTAATCCAGCAGAATCAGACCCTTGGAGGATGAATTAACATTTAGCTAAGGTCGTGAGGGCAACTGGATTGGTGGTTTCAGGCAATTCCTCATGGAGAACTTGCCAGATGACATGAAAATCCAACACGTTCCCATGACTAAAAATCAACTCTCCAAAATGCTTAGTTTGAATATCTAGGCATGCAAGGGCCTAGGGCTGCTTAGAATTCATACTGGATCATATTTTAAAAAAATAGTACAAACTACCCGTACCAAAGATAAGCTTTCTATATAAACATCGAGGTGGGAGAGAAAAAGAGCATCCATGAGAAAGTGGATGAAGGGTGATGAACAAGTAAGAGAGGAAGAAAAAGACAGAGATGTAAGGGAGAAAGAAATACAGACTGACAGCTAGAGATGCAGAGAAGATAAAGAAAAGGAAGCTAGGGATAAGCGAAGTGAAGAGGGAGGAGGAGGCTCCCAGCTACAAGGTTAAGAAGTTCTGGGGATGGGATGACTACAGCAAGTGACCGTAGTTAATATCACTATACTGCTGCTGCTGCTGCGTCACTTCAGTCGTGTCCGACTCTGTGCGACCCTATAGACGGCAGCCCACCAGGCTTCCCCATCCCTGGGATTCTCCAGGCAAGAACACTGGAGTGGGTTGCCATTTCCTTCTCCACTGCATGAAGGTGAAAAGTGAAAGTGAAGTCGCTCAGTTGTGTCCGACTGGGATTTTCTAGGCAAAATTACTGGAGTGGGGTGCCATTGCCGTAAGTAAGTAATTAAGAAAATGTTAATCGCTCTGTTGGGTCTGACTCTTTGCAGCACCATGGATTGTAGCCCACCAGTATCCTTTGTCCAGAGGATTTCCCAGGCAAGAATACTGGTCTGGGTTGCAGTTCCCTTCTCCAGGGGAATCTTTCCTGAACCAACAATCAAACCTGGGTTTCCAGCATTGCAGGCAGATTCTTTACCATCTGAGCCTCTATGTATATACAACACTATAGTGCTATATATTTAAAAGCTGCTAAGAGAGCAGATCACCAAAGTTCTCAACACAAGAAAGAATATTTTAAAAATGGAGTGAAATTAAATGATGTGTGACCAACAAGAAAGGAAGAAAAGGTGGATGACAAGAGGGAGGAGGAGCTGAAATGATGGGGACCAGCCAGGCCTGTATGAGCCAGGACAAGGCCTCGTCCTGAGGCCTCACCGGACCAGTAAACAAAATACAAAAGAAGAAGCAAGGAAAGCTGTATATGTATGCCTATACATTCAAATATTAGCTCATCCCTTAAATATCCCTGTGACCCAAGGTTTGACCTTTACCCTCAACCTCCTTCTGACAGTCGCGCTGAGCGCCCACGTTCGAGCCCCAGCTTCAGCTGGGCACACGTGGATGGATGACTCTGATTGTGGATAGCACTGCATGCCAGCACAACCCCCCTGCCCAGGGGACGTGTCCACTCCGTGGCACAGGAAGACTGGACATAGAAGTGCAGAGCTGAGCTCCCCTCTTCGTGCCCCACACAGCCTAGCTCATACGCACCCCATGACTGGGGAGCGGGGACACCCCCACCAACGGCCTCGCCAACAACAGGTTCTTTCTGTGTTACTTCAGCTCCCCGGATCGGCCTACAAGCGGCTGCAACCTCCTGATGTTTCTAAAGTTGCTGGTCTTCCTGCCTCGAGCCCTTTTCTCTCCTTGCTGGGTTCAACCTTAACACTGAGTGATCCTTCTAATAGAAAAAGCACATCCCATTACTACCTGCTTAAAGGCCACCAGTGGACTTAACAACCAGGTCTAGCTCCTTAGGTGACCAGACAAGACCTCCCTGACTTGGCTTTGTCAACCTCTCGATCTGCACTTCTTGTCATCTGTAACTTTGCTCACACTCTATCATTGTTTTAAATTTTTCTTTAAATTGAAGTTGGTTGATTTACAATATTGTGTTAATGTCTGCTGTATAGAAATGTGATGGTTCTTTACATGTGTATATATATATATATATATGTATGTATATATTCAATATATTGTTTTTCATGTTCTTTTCCATTATGGTTTATCACAGAATATTGAATATAGTTTCCTGTGCTATACAGTAGGATATAATTGTTTATAACTAATTTTAAACTACATAAAAAACGGATAATTTATCTTACTGCTTTTTGCCATCTATCTTTTATGTTGATCATTTTTATATAAACTGAACACTGTATTATTAAGCAAGTTCTCATTTCCACAAGACAAAAGAGACTGTGTATTTTTCATGTATTGGAGGTGACGATTGCTTTCTGCGGCCATATGTGTTTTTCTCCTGCCTTGACCACCCCTGGCTAGAAAGGGCAACCTTACTACACCCAACATGTTACCATCCTTGTCCTTATGTGTCCACGCCCTGAGTTGCTGTCTGTCTGATCCTGAGAGTCTCTCTCTCCTGGGATATTGTGCTGTTTAATCCCCTGACATGGTGCCTGCACATAACGCAGGGCCAAGAAACTCCGTCATTGTCATTATCTTCCTTATCATGAGAAGGAGAAGTCTCTTTTCTTGTATTCCTCAAGATCTATTGTTAGTAATAAGTATTAATACTGAACATTTCCTGGTGAACAAGTGATTTTACTGATTCTGCTGAGCTTTAAGTAAGTACCAACTGGTGGGAAGACACCTGATCCTTAACGCTGACCTGGCATAAGAAGCTCTTCACAGTCACACAAAATCCAGCTGCGGACTCCAAATGTTTTCCCATAACCTTGACTGCTACATGATGCAAAATACGAACCACCAGAGCCACAGGTGTGGCTCGGTCATCCAAGACAACGGACTAACAGAACGCTTTCACGCACGAGAAGCCTCTTGGCCAACAGTGGGCCAGCAGCACCTGCATGGCAACAGCCAGGGGCTCACCTTTTCTTCATCACCAGCACGACCCCGAGAAATATGATCACGAACAGCAGGATGCCAGCGATGACCCCCGCAATCTTGACTGTGTGGTCTGTTTGCTTCTCGGGTTCTGGGACTGGTTTTGGAGTGGCGGCTCCTGCAGGAGGCGGGGAGACAAGAAAAGAGACACGGTGGGTAAGGGAGAATAGAAACGTTAGCTTTTTACATTTTCGCCACCTTTAACAGAGTCGTAAGACTTATCGGAGCCAGCAGACAGACAGGCTTTGATTTTTTTCAGCAGCTTTCACAGGCGCTGAAAGGGGTGTAATTGTTCTCATTGTTCTTCCATATTTCACTAAACCCCAACACAAGTTGGAAAGTACACCCACGCCTGACCCTTTTATAAGAGACTGTTCTCAAACACAGTTTTTAAAATATTTTTATTATCGCTATGGGCTCCCTGATCTTTCTGCCTTTTTAAAAACTTGCTAACAACACAATAGACATCCTCAGCCTTTATCCAAATTTGATTTGCTGGAACATTTCCCCCAATTATTTTTCATAAATGAAGCAGTAATTCCATAACATATTAGCCCAAACACCTGGAGAGGGGAGATAAGCTCACTTACTGTGCATTTTACCAGCAATTGTTTTTTTAACACAATAGAGATACTCCCACCCCCCAACCCCCCGCCTTTGAAAAGCTAAATCTAGGTCACATCTGGTAGGCAAAGACTCCTTCTAAGCAATTTATTCACAAAGTGGGAAGCAACCGACGATCACACTACTGTTGCCCACATTTGGTATCTGTTTAAATGAGATAACCAGGGCCTGCCAGTGGCTACTGTCTTAGCTCTCCCATTTCCCAAACACTGTCCGTCCTGTTTACAGTGTAATGCAATGGAATGGCATATCTGTGTCTGATGAAATATCCATTACCTCTGCTAAATGAGCTCGGGATGAAAAATATTAGGATTCTATCGTTCTATTCTCTAAACAGAATCCATTTTCTAAGGGCTGCTCCCTTTTTCGTCAGAACACGACCGCCCTTGGCATCTGAGCCATCACGTCCCTCTCCCTACTGATATAGCTCATTGGGAAAGTGGAGATTTTATGTCCAAATCTCCCACGTTAGAATTTTCTTCTTGTTGGTAAAAATGAAATTAACACTGACTCTTGGTACCAGCCCTTTCTACCCTTCCACTGGGTTTTGCATTTATGGGTCATCTGATTCTTGAAAAACTTAACCATCATTGTGTCCTACGCGCTCCACATGGGGCTTGGTCTGAGTCACAGCAGGGAACAGGGGTCAGACTATAAACTTGCCATCTGTTTCCATTGGGAACGTACTAACGCTTCTTTAAAAAGTTATTCATATTAAGATTTTATATGAGACTCTGGACTCTGAACATAGCTGTGGCCATCAGATAGACGGAACTGGTCAAGATCAGAGAAACACAAGGCAGGAAACACCATAGCCTGAGGTTCCATGCACGTGTTCTTTCCAATACAATTGACGATAGCAAGGAGAGTAGTCATGATGCAAAAATCACACCTTATTAACACAAGCTCTTCTGGATAGAATGACTCTTTACAGGACATTTTTATTTCTGACTACTTCAGGGAGATGTCCTGCTATTCTGTTTGAAAGAATGTCCCTCGAACAGGTGTCAGATGAACCTTGAAGATATCACTGTTACCATTTTTTATTGTAATAACATCTGAAGTATATACCCCAATACTGGAACACATAGCCAAGTGGTATATTTGGAGGATAGTACTTCTTTAACTAAACTGCTAAGAAAAAATGTAAGTTAAAATGTGTATGTTTTAAAAAATGAATAATAGGTGAAAACAGCCATCCATGTAAAAATAACATAGCTCAAATTCACGAAACTTGACAAAAAGCCTAATGGCTTTCAATTTTGATTTTTTAAATATAATTTGAAAACTTAAAAAGAAAGCTATTTGGTTTTATTCTTCCAAATGCTGGCACACTGGGAGCCACTCCATTTATCTCACTAGAGATAGATTACAAGTTATCCAGGTATACTTTCTCCCATTCAAGTACTAACCAGGCCAGACCCTGCTTTGCTTCTGAGATCAGACGAGATAGGGTATGTTCAGGGTGGTATGGTGGTAGACGACTTTCTAAACAAATGATTCTCTAAGTTTTTTGTAGCTAAATTATGCCAATAAATACTCAGGGAATAAATTATTTAGAAAAACTGGATATGGCTTAAAAATTTAAATATAAGCAATTACAAGGATTGTAAACACTCCATGAGAAGAGTTGGTCGTATTAATGGTCTCATGTCTGCTTCTGCTAACTAAACAACTAGTCTTGTTGTACTTTAGCCTCTTCTCTAAGCTTTGTGAGAACCGGGGTGTGACTCTGCCCATCCTCGGGTCAGGGAGAGACATCAGCCCAGCGATGCCTCATTTCCTGTCGCAAACAGGCGAGTGCACTTGCCGCGCAGCCGGCAAAGCTCAGCATCGTCGTTCCTTAGCACTTACTCAACTTGTTTCATGTTGAAGGCCAAGAAAATGCAACGTTCAGCCTCCACAGGACACAGGGGCAAGGTGATCATGGCAGAAATCGTGCAAAATCGGGGAGCAACTCAAAAAGGGCGAGGAGGGCTGCCCTGCAGGTTTCCCTACACGGTCACTGGCTTACTACCTGGGTGAAGGGGCTGAGTGAGGAGTCTGGGTTTACAACTACTCTGGAGAAGCACCAACATAAACACAAACTGGGCTGAAATAAATCACAACCCCAGGACAATCTCACGGAAGTGTGTCACTTACTGCAGGTGCCCTCGGGGACACACCACCCCTGCCTTCTGCGTGCTCTGCCCTCCATCCTGCCTGAAGTGAACCTCCTTCTGTCCCTCCCCCTCAGGACGCGCTTCTCTCCCCTTTGTCCCTTTGGAAACCTGGGGCTGTGACCTGTCAGTCAGCCACAGACAGGATAATCTGTGACAGAATGTGGTTGCAGTTGGTAGCTTGTTTCTTTCCCCCAGGGGCTTCCCTGGTAGCTCAGTTGGTAAAGAATCCACCTGCAATGCAGGAGACCCCGGATCGATTCCTGGGTCAAGAAGATCTGCTGGAAAAGGGATAGGCTACCCACTCCAGTATTCTTGGGCTTCCCTTGTGGCTCAGCTGGTAAAGAATCTGCCTACAATGTGGGAGACCTGGCTTCAGTCCCTCGGTAGGGAAGATCCTCTGAAGAACGAACGGTAAAGGCTACCCACTCCAATATTCTGGCCTGGAGAATTCAATGGACTAAATAGTCCATTGGGGTCACAAAGAGTCAGACGGGGCTGAGCTACTTCACTCACTTCTTTCCCCCTCACCCAAATCTACGAATGTAACAGTGTAACTTAACAAACTGCTTGGCAAGAGGTTTTTTTCTTAACAATATTTTCCCCTTGTCTTGTTATTTTCGTGCCAGGTTTCTAATGTTACAACCTTTTATTCCTTTTTTTTTTCTTGGTATAAATTCAAATTCTTCATGGAAAGGCATTTTTTTTTCTCCTCTACTGTGCATTCCGCTTAGAGGTTACTGCACGTGTCCGCACGTGTAGCTCCTTTTGAAGAGAATAAATTCAAATGCATCTAAAAGTGTGTATTATGTGGGCTTGGACAGTCACTAGAATGATAAATATGCTAAATATTTCAGGGGGAAGGAGGGTGAATATCACCTCCACGGATGTGCAGGCTGCTGACTCCTCATGACAGTGCCAAGTGGACTGTTCTAATGACCAAGAAGAGCATTTCCAAGAAAAAAAAAAAAGGATGGTGTTCCAGGTTTCAGATATAACATCCAACGTGAAAAAAATCTCTAAAGAAAAGGAGTGATTATCCATGGCAGTGGTTGGTTGATTTTCAACTTGGCAGAATCCAGTCTGTCTTGGCCCAGTGTTGGATGCTAAATTCAGTAACAGAAGCTCGCCAGGTTGAGAACTCGATGTACTCAGCCATTGGCTCTAGGGTCTGGGCCCAGTTCTGACCACTACACAGACCATACAAACTTCCCCTGGAGGCCCACAATGCCAGCCCAGCAGGATATGAAGTAGGTGTTGGGCATAAAGTGGAGAAATCTAGACTCGGGGCAAACATTTGGGGGTTGCCAGGTGATATTTAAAGCCATGAGACTACAGGAGAGTGCTTGGGAGGTGAACTGAGAGGGTGGGTCATAAGAAGGGCCAGTAATGGGGACAAAAAGGAGCTGCTGATCTAGGGAGGAGGGAGGGGGAGGAGGAAGTCAGTGTGATATGGAGCCAGAGAGGAGTGTGGGGATCCAGGGAAACTGCTCTTTTTTAAGATGGGAGAAATGAGGGCATTTTGAATGATGATGCTTCTGGACGCCTTGAGGGGAAAAAGTTGATGATGCAGGAGGGAAAGGAGATGCCTGTTGGAGTAACGACCTTGATGGGACAGGAAGGGATGGGCCTGGAGAGGGTTGTACAGAGAGGTAAGGGGATGAGGGCCTAGGGAAGACGGGGGAGCTGGATGCCAGGGCTTTATGAGAAAAAGGGCCTCGTGAGATGAATCCTGGTGATCTCAAAGCAGGTGGCAACGGAGATGTGAGGGTTGCGGTGGGGCTGGGAGTTTATCAAGGAGCACAGAGCTGGCCCCCTCCTCCCTCCTTATAACAAGAAGGAGGAGGAGAAAGGAAGAGGAGGAGAAAAGGCAGAGGGTGACACGGCTCCGAGTTCCACCCTAAGTGATCCATGAGCCATCAGAGGCGGGAGCGTCCCTGGGACAGACACGGAACGGATGCTTGCTTGACCCATCCCTGGGACGCAGTCAAGCCTGGTTTTCGGTCTCAGATAAACAGCTCCTCCTGTGCTTCAGGACCCATAATAAGGCCCTGCAGGACACTCAAGATGAGTAAGACGAGTGAGAGTTCACCTTTCTCTGCCAGACACAAGAGGCTGAGAGAGGGACCATGTCTGACTATGTCTTCAAAACCCAACTGGAGGAGAGAAGGACAGTCCATGTGGAGAGCAGTGAAGGCTACTGCCCCCTGGGCTAGGGGCCTCCAGTGTCTGGCCCCAGGGGGTGACTGGAACTACAAAGAGGAGGGGCTCACAAAAGGCGCCCACTGGCCACACACAGGCCCTCTGGCCTTAGAGCCGGGCACCGGACACCGGCACTGCTCAGGGAAGAACCTGGCCTGCTTCCTGGTGACAGAACTGGTGTTTGGGTAAAATGCCTGCACCGAATTCAAACAACAAAATACTCCATTCTCACAACATGCAAGACCAAATACCAAAATTCCACTCTGGTATTTGTGGTTGGGGGAGAGAAAAAAGGGTCAGGAACAGCCATCCTGGGAAGGTGCTGAAAAGAGAAACAGGAGGTTGAGAAACCTTATGAGAAAAAATGAAATGGAAACATGAGGATATTGTTTCTCAGAGTGTGTTTCAAAGAGCACTGGTCCTCAAAGATGTTCTAAAACAGCCTTCGAGGAAGCCTCAGCCACTCTGGACTAGCATTTTATGACTTTATGGAATAGAGAATCTATTTCAATTAATTATCATAGTTTTTTTTTCACCTTTTGCAGACATCTTTTCTTTTTCTTAAAAATAGCAACACCCAGTTTTAAAGATTATTGTAGTTCACTCAAGTCTTATTGCTCAGAAAATTAGAATTCCTTGTCATCTGTGTTTGATTTTTCCGGCTGTACCTTGATATTATTATATATAATCACGAAATATCTCCAAGATTTTTCATTTAAATTACACATCACTGTTTCTCTTTCTGGGAATGCAAAGTCAATCAGCACCCTTGGAATAATCTCTGTTCACATTTTATGTATTGTTTGTAACCTGATTATGCTTTTGAATTTATAACTCTTCCCTTGTACCTAATTTCCACTGCAGGGCGCACAGAGCATGTACGGCGTACAAGTAATAATCAGAAACATAATTTTTCATATAAAACTGAGACGCTGGATTGTTTGATGTATACCGTCTCTAAAAAATTAATCTACTTTTTTATTTTTGTTCTAATTTCATGACAGTTACTGCTCTCATTGATTGATGGGTCTACATCCTGTGGGTAAGATGATCTATCAAATCCTGATCACTTATTCTCTGGGCACTAGAAGTTTGCAGAGAATTATGAGTGCCATTACTGGTCTGATGAAATGGCTTTATTTCTTCCATTTGTATTTCTCAAATCATGGTCAAGTAATAAAATGAGTGAACTGCTTGTCAATAAGATGGCATCAGCTGTGTTCACCTTTCTTACAAACTGAATAATCAATAAAGGGAATGTGAATGGGTGATTTTGAAGATATTATCAGTTCAGAGTGTATATTTCCAACAGCTTGTTTGAAACTAAACTTTGAAGGCATTAAAACAAAACTCTATCTTGGGTTGAAGGATAGTCACCTAACACCAGGTCAGTTTACCTCCCTACCCAATCTCTAAAAATTAAAAACACACTGTATTTTCTTCATCTCTCTTCCCACTGCCACAGACCTGGTTTATTTCTTTTCTGTATTTTGTACTTGTCTCCTAGGGAGACATCCCATCTAGCCTCTTGCACAGTGATTTTCCTAAAGAACAGGCCTAATCAGCTCACTCTTTCATTTAAAAAACAAAATAAAAACACCCAAGCCTCCAAATGCTTATTTCAAAAGGCAGCTGGGCCTCCCATTAGCTGCCTCCCAACTCTTTTCCAAACTTCATGCTTCTTCTCTTTTGACTTTCCTACATCCACCTGTGCTCCAACCAAACAGAGATGACCAGTCCTCTCCTCCCCCTCTAGCTCCACAGCCAACATCTCCCTTCTCAGGACCTTTGCTGCTGCTCTGTGGACCCATCCCCTCTCATACATCATAGAGGCCTACTTGTCTTTCAAAGGCCAGTGAGCCCAGCACTGTCCCTGTGGCTTTGCAGGAAGTATTCTCTCTCCTGCTGAACTTATGGAGCCTCTCCTTGTCACCCCTGTTGACTATTTCAACTGCAAGTTCCATTATTTTGGTAAGTCCTTTATATTACATCTTAACATAAGTTCCTTGGGACAAAGCTGGTTTTAGTTTTTAGTCTTCACATGACCAAGCCCAGCATCTTATTATGTGTCTGAAGTTCATGCTGAATCAAAGCTCTCTCACAATAAATCTCACTTTAATTTTTCTGTCTTTCTCATTTGCGCTCTTTTCATAGCCAGCCTATTCTTTCTCCATGTGCACTAGAGTTCCCATACATAGGGTGATGGGTATAAAAGGAAAGAAAACAGGAAAAACTAGAAGTGTAAAGACAAGTCCTGTTTTGTGGTCTTTCCTCTGCCTCTTCCCAGCATTTATCTAGGGCTTACTAAGACAAATGGGGTCTGTGGCTGCCTTTAGATGACCTTCCGTGGCCATTAAGACAATACCCCGAGAAAGACAGACCATCTGGGCCTGGGCTCCAGGGACTGTGAGCCAGCCAGGCACAGGAGATGTTCCTCAGTAGGTTGATGACAGATAAAAGTCTTTGCCAGTAAATTTACTGACCAAACTTTCATCAATGATAAAATGAGATTACTAGAAAGAAAGAGCATGAAAATAAATACTAGTGGCAAAATGTTATATTTCCAGCACCAAAGCAGTGAAATATATATCCATCAATGACGAGAAAGTTAACTGGGTACATATCAGGGAGACAGGAAATGAGTATCTGTCAACAATAAAGTGTTATGAGCTCAATATTTGTAATGATTAAGTAGCTGTAGACCATTTTTCATGATCATATGTCGAATTTGTTTTAGAAGTCTTTAAAGGAGCCAAAATTTATGCTGGAGAGTAATTAAAATGGTCTGGGACTTTTAAGAAAGCGAAAAAGGAGAAATTTCTAAGATAATGCTATTATGATTAAAGTTATTGTAAGTTTATTTAATAAAATGTTTATATCATTCCTATGACCTTACTTTAGAAGCATTTTCTAACTTCTTTGTTACTCAGAGAAGAAATAAGGTAGAAATCTGAAAATTCCCTTTTTTTTAAGCCTTTAAACTGGCCAAAAAACACACATAACTAGCTCTGATGTAGTGTGTGCATGCGCATATTTGTATGTAAATATACTCCAATATCTAAAGAAATTATTCAAAGACATATAAGAAGTACCCACCAAAGTGACAATATCACACACTTTTTATCATGTTTCCTATGAAGTTAGACACAATCTTGAGTAAAAAACAACAAAAACCACCACAAGGACAGCACATATGCAAAAATTCCAGACAAAAATTGGTATGCTAATATGTGTTTTGACCAAGAACTCTAACTTGAGTAAACTGTTATAATTAATAATAGGCCACAATTAATAACTGCATCATTAGCAATACCAATAATACATTATACAGATTAAACTGAACATCAATTACAGTGCTAGGGTGATGTATGGCTTGGATGTTTACTGGAGGAAATGGGAAAACTCATCAGAGATCCTGACAGATGTGTTGAACACATGTCATTTATTAACTCCCAGGCAGGTGCCAGGCTGATTTTCAAAGATGTTTCTCAGAGATAGTCGCTCACTCTTCAAAATGAAAACAACGTGTGGAAGAAAACTTATGTGGCTTCACCTTCCCTTGCCAACTGCTCCATATTTTTCCAACTTCATAGCAAGTGTCTGAAAAAAGGTACTCAATGAGATCATCTATCATCCTTCTAGATAGAGTTCTGCTAAAGTGCGTCGTCTTGGGCTCCCTTGAGAACCGGCGTAACTGAAGGACGAGCACAGAGAGGTGCTCACATCAACACCAAGGACAGTGAGGAGGGGCGATGGAGCCCCAGTGGCCAGGACAACAAAGGGGAGCCTGGCGCTTTATTCCGTGCTCTGGGCCACAGGGAGGTGCAGAATAGGTTAGACACTGCTCTGGGCTATTACAGCTTCAAATAAAGCAGCTGTCTTTGAAAATGTGGTGATTTTTTTTTTTTTTCATCACTAGTATCATCACCATGGTCACCACTAGCAAGAGAATATAGCTTATATTCTGATGCACCTATATCTCAAATGCAGGCAAGTGGGAAATACCACCCGTGGGGGAACTCATCACAGGTCTCGACATATAAGAAAATAATCAGATTCCTCCCACACTCTGGGGCTCTTGGAGACCCCAGCAGCCACATGGTATTCATGTAAATAATACCCTACCTAGCATCAAGAAAGCCATTCATTTTCTGGGAAGTTCAATTTTACATTCAAGCTTGGGAAGAGCAGTGGCCTGGATTAATTACCATGGGCTTCTGAAAGTCCTAGGAGGCATAAACAATCCTTTATCAGGACAACAGTGAGTAACAAAGTCATGACAGAAAGTTACGAGCAACTGCCAACTCCTCTGCCTTGGCCCTGACTCAGCTGGTGAAAGGCCCTTTATATATGTCATTGGGGTAATTCTCCCACTGCCCCCACTGGGGTTAAGAAGCAGTATTCTCCATGCTTTATAGACATGGAAGCTGAGACTTGGAATTTAAGAGATTTGCCCAAGAAGTCTGAACTCATGACCTTGTATCTCAAGCAGATACTTTCTGAATTAGGTGTGTGGGATCCACACACTTTACCTGAGAACTGCCCTACTGAATCCAGGACAGAGACTCTGAGGCCCAGATTCCTGTCTGACATGTTTGAAAACGGCCCTAGGAAGAGTGCCAGGTGGTTCAGAAGATGAAGTTCAGAAGTATAGAAGATGACCTGGAGTCTAAACTCTAGGGCTTTCCCTGCTCCCTCCAAGCTGGTCAAAGGGAAGCCCTGACTCTTACAATGATCCACCATTTGTCCCCAAGAGTCAGGCAGGCAAGGACAAGCAGGAGCCTTATCCTAAGTGGTCGATCATTGGCTTTAAATTTCTTTGAAGTCTGTTGCTTGATTTTTTTGAATATAGCATGTAAACGTTGCCTGTTCCTCCATGATATACTGATGTTTAATACAAACAATGTTTGAAATGGTTTACTATCAAGGAAAGTGGTACCTTCCTCCCGAACCCGGTACCGCCCCCTTCTAGGGGCTTCTCCAGTAGCTCAGCAGTAAAGAATCTTCCTGCCAATGCAGGAGATGTAAGTTCAATCCCTGGGTTGGGAAGATCCCCTGCAGAAGGAAATAGCATACCATTCCAATATTCTTGCCTGGGAAATCCCATGGACAGAGGAGCCTGGCGGGTTATAGTTCACGGGGTTGCAAAGATTCAGACACAACCGAAGCAACTTAGCATGCATGCATACATGTGGTTCCTAAGCTAGAAAAGCCATGGCTTGAGAAGGAATCAGACATTCAAAGCCAAACCCAAGATTCTCTTACATGAAAATAATGACAATTCTAAAAGCAGTGCATGAGGGTGCCTGTCTGTTGCAGAGGTGGTGGTTAACAGGCTGGAATTTTAGGAGTCAGTCTTTTCATAGGCTCCAGGTCTCCCTGTCAGCCCTCTGGAGACACTGATATTGAACAAGTTTTGATACTGATATCAACAAAAGGGTAAACAAGATGAGGCACTTGGATCGAAAGGACTGAGCTTTTTCAATTTTCTGGACTTTCCCTTGATTATCAATACAAGGTCAGCAGAGTATTTAAAACAATAATTCTCTCTCCAGAAAAGAGTTCTGTTTCTCTGAGCTCTACCCTTTAAGCTTTCTGGATTTGCTGCCTCAACATCTGGCTCTGTTAAGACATTGGGGGAAACTCTGACTTCTTTTCCATTCTGACTCAATATATTGGATCACACCCATAAATACTTTAAAAAACCTCTCACAAATACTAAGCATTTTACAGTATTCTAAAAAAGCTTATTTGTAAGAGAGACTAGTCCAAAGTCAACCAAAAAGCACAGCAGTAAGACATGGCCCTTTGCCTACAAATTCTCAATGGAATTCACTGGTTTCTTAGACATGAAGCTGTTGGAGTTCATCTTGATGCCTTCTGTTCTAAATTGTGGTCGTGTTTTTCTAAGGCAAGTGAAGGGCTAAAAATGAAAGTAGCACAATTGGTATCTATCAACAAGAGTCGATGAACGATTATGATGTTGCCTAGTTCCATGCTAGCCATTGGGGTAAAAGCAAAGACCTGGTAAAACAGCTATTGTCCTTCAGCCTTAATAAATATTTTTAAAATATCCAAAGGGAAACTGGGTGTGGGGTATATAGGAACTTTTTATTATCTTTGCAATAATCCTGTAGACCTAAAACTGTTCTTAAAAAAAAAGTTTATTTAAAAAATAAATTAAAATATCCAGGCCTTTTCCATGTTTACTAACATCAAATATGAACCAACATAATTTTACTATAAAATTGATATTATATATTCCTTACAGGAAAGGCAAGAATAACTCATTAGCATAAAATCTTTCATGCAAAATCTCTATTTTTTAAAACTACAAGCATTGTTTTCTCCCCAGTATTTCGCATCTTTTGCCAAAATTTTCGTTTAAGCTCAAACCTTTACCTTCAGCTTTCATTTTGGATATGCATAATGCATGAGATTAATAACAAAATTAAAAGGTAGATTTCCTAAAATATAAATTCCAATTTATGCTTTTCAAGCCAGGAAGCTCTGTGCCTTAAGCAAATAAAAGGCACTTAAATGCATTGCTTTGGTTTCCTTTATCACACTGCTGATGGAAAGAGAAAACACAAAAGGATACTGAAAAATTAAATTGCTCTCTTGCTTTGAAAATCTTTTACATAGAAATTCCAAAGTTTATGTAGTAAAAATGGAAAAAGCAACACTATTTTAGTGCAATATATATCCTTTAAATTATATTATGTTTGAAACCAAATGCTTGACATTTGACTCAGTATTTGCTTACAAAAATGACAAGGAAGAAGGAACAGAATCTCCCATGGCAGTGCTGTATCCTCTCACCATTTTCTTGTAACTATACCATTTTATAGATGAAACTGCCACAGCGAAATGACAAATATAACACATAAAAGAACAAAAAAGGGCAATAAATCACCAGTGACACTACAGCCTATTAAAATGCATTCAGCTGGTGTTGCAGGAAGAATAAAAATCTCCATTCACTTTACATTCTTCTACCTGAAAAGGAAAGTTTAGAATTCTCAAGCCACACTTCTAAGAGATGCTGAAATTCTAACCAAATTTCTCACATTAACTGTTCACATTGGCCTCCAAAACATACAGCACTGATACCCCTGGTCACTGTTTACTGTGAAATGCCCAAGACGGCGCATGTGAATTGCTAATCCCCCATACTGAAACGATACAGAATTGAATAAAGCCAGGACACCTCACTAGCTGGAAAACGGTAGGTCTTATTCAGCCACTATTTCCAATTATCAGCTTAATGAAGAGTTTGGCATTTTAATTCATAAGGAAGTCTAACGGAGGCATTTTCTTTGCTTAATTTTCTCCCAAAATTCCCTCGAAAGGTCAAGTCGAAGCTCCTGAGACTGAAAATGTCTCTGGAATCATATGATACTACATTTTAGAGCACAACTGAGTATATGTTAACTTAGTTCATGATGCACTTATTGTACTACAAAGAGCCCAAGATACTGGTGCATTCATTGAAGTGGGATAATTACTGGACGGCTTATGTCAGTCCTAACAATGATGGTAAATATAAGTAAAGAGTTCACGTTACACTTCCTTGAATTCCCATCTCTTAACACAGAGCTGGTTATACATCAAGCTTTCCAAGGAGGTGAGAGGCTCTTCAATGTGATGGATGAATGAGAGGACCTCCTCTCCTAAAGCATTGACGGTAGATGCTCAGCCCTGCAGCCAAGGGCTTCAGAGACTGAAACACTGTGACTTGCCTCTATCAGAATTAAATAAAAGTGCTGGATGGGAGTCTGGGCATTGGAGGCCCATGGGACACTCTGTACCTCCCTGGTCCTAGACCTGACAGCAGGGACAGGAGATCCTTTGTGGGGGATGTTATTTTTTAAAAAGTGGTGTGGAAATTAGCTCACACCTGTAAGGCAATTACATCTTTTCCAAGTGAATTCATTCTATCAAAAAATGAGAGCTGGTCTCTGAGTGCCCTTCAAGTGCCCAGCTCTGAGTGGCAGGTTGTGGAAAGTATAAAGAGATATAAAATACAGCCCTTGGAGTAGTAGATACAAATATTTCCACACCTATTTCATAGTAGACACAGGTAACTATCTCCAGTACAACACGTTGTAAGTCTAATGACTGAACTCTTGAAAGGGCCAGGTACAACTGTCTGCAGCTGAAGATAGTGAGATTTTATCTCAGGGCCTGAATATTGCTGAGCTTTATTATCCTTTTTGTTCTTGGCCAGTTTTGATTCATACGAAGACCCCAGTAAATAGCGCTCAAAACACATGAAGTGGAGACCTGGGGCCAGACGCTGAAGGAAACCACCCCGTCTTAAAGGTCCACAAAGTGCCTCCATGATCTACGTGAACCTGTGCCTGAAGTTTCTATCACGTCTGCTTTCACGCTGATGATAGATGATCAATAACCCAGGGCAGGAACTCAGACTGAATCGGCTTCCTGGCATTTAGCTCTTCTAGTCACATCGGCTCAGTCTGCTCTTTTCCTCCACTCCTGCTCACAAAGGGCACCAAGGACCCACTGGCTGGGTCTGAGGCAGAGAAGTGGACAGACGCAGCCTGAGACTGGGAACAAGACAGATAACGCCGGTGTGAGTGGGTCGGCCTCTCTCCAAACAGTGACATGAAAGTGAAACCTTTCTATGACTCACGCCAAAAGAAATGGCTGATTAAAACTTTGCTTTTGTAAACTGGCTGAAAACCCATGAGTCTATTTTATTTGCAATGGAAAGGGCGACTAAATTAGAAATTTATACTACAGGTGAGAACGGAATATATGACAGTATGGCCTTTCTGTGAGAAAGTAATTGCTTGTCTAATGATGAAAGCAGCCTAACTGTTGTTTCTCTGAAAAAAAGCTGGACCTCCATCCTGAACACACTTCAGGCCAACTCTGGAGTAATTTCTAGGTGGATTCAAGAGCCAAGCAGAGAAAATACCAAAAATTCAGGGTCCTGGCTGGCTGACCTAAAGGATGAGAAGACTTCTCAGGCAGAACAAGCTCTGGAGGGGCCGGCAGGATTGGTGGAGCCGGCTATGTCGGGGGGCGGGGAGCTTCTGCCACCGCTTAGGCAGGGGGCGGTCACTGAGGGCCAGATCATGGTACAGAGTCTAGAATGAGTCAGCCTGTTCCTGCTGTTTCTCCAGCAACACTTGGAAGGACAAGTAGCCAAGAAGGCAGGCTGTGGGGTTACCTTGGGAGTCAGTGAACAGGTGGAGTCGGACCTCTGCCCAGGATCTAGAACAGAAGGTCCTCCATAAACAAACACTGCAGCCTCTTCATTCCTCAGTGGGGACCTGCTTCACTAGCTTCCATGTGTTATGTGTCGTTCAGCTGCTCAGTTGTGTCTGACTCTTTGCAACCCCATGGACTGCAGCACACCAGGCTTCCAGGTCCTTCACCATCTCCCTGAGTTAGCTCAAACTCATATCCATTGAGTCGGCTATCTCTCTGTCTCATGTCCATTGAGTCGGCTATCTCTCTGAGTTTGCTCAAATTCATGTCCATTGAGTCGGTGATGCCATCCAACCACCTCATCCTCTGTCACCCCCTTCTCCTTCTGCCCTCAGTCTTTCCCAGCATAATGGTCTTTTCCAATGAGTCAGCTCTTTGCATCAGGTGGCCAAAGTATTGAACCTTTAGCTTCAGCATCAGTCTTTTCCATGAGTATTCAGGGTTGATTTCCTTTAGGATTGACTGGTTCAATCTCCTTGCTGTCCAAGGGACTCTGAAGTCTTCTCCAGCACCACAGTTGAAAAGCATCCATGTGGTATATGTGACATTAAAAAAAGATCTCTGTCTGCCTTAAGTGTCACATGAAGGAGAAAGAGAAATTCCTTGGGGCTTATTTCATGAGAGCTTTGCTGATATACTGACAAAGATTCTCTCCACGGCCAAAGCCTAGCCAGACTCTTCTGAGTCCCTCTGACACAAGGAATATGTGTGTCCTGAGGATGATGTCCAGGAAAGGCTGGTCACACACTCTCATGGCTTTTTCCATGTGTCGCCTGTCCAGTGAGTCACCGCTGGTCCCTTGGGAAGGAGGGGGAGCGACAAGGATGCTGGTCTGGGACGAGACCCCAGGAGGCTCCTCTGAGTCTCTTCCCACCAGGACCCCACCTGGCCCCACAGAGACTTGAACGAAGGCGAACATAATTTCTAACAGCTCAAGGCTGCATCCCTTGGGAACTCTAGGCCCCTCAAAGTGCCCACCACAGAAACTCAAGGCTGCCCGAAGAACTGACTTTGGATTCCAGAGACCCCTGAGGACAGGGTCCCAGCTCCCAGCTTCTGTGCAACCAGAGAAGTCTGACAGACGCCAGTCAGGTGGTGCCGGATGGTGTCACATGGACCAACGTTTTATCTCCCTGACCCTACTGAGTCCCCATCACCTGCTCCCCACTCTCTCATTTTCCTTGTAAAGTCCCAGTCACCCTGAGCAAGTCAGACTGGAGCTCAGCTCAGTCCCTTACAAGTTAGTAATTACTGAATAAAATCTGTTTTCACGACTTTGGCTGATGTTGGGCTGTGTTTATCTTTGACAGTACAGGCATCTGGTACATGTACCTTTTTCAAAAACTTCAAATTTTATGTAGAAATAACTGTTGGCTAGTTCTCTATTATATTTAGTACTAATTATATCTAGCAAGTAATTCTCCATGGTCTGACATATCTCAATTGTACTCAAATCCCAGAAGTCACTTTGTTTATAAACACTCTACTATATGGATCTTATCATTTTAAGATGTAGGGCTTAAACAAAACAGATGATAAGAAGTATTTGTTGAAGGAACTCATTCTCCACAGCATCTCAGAGCTGACCAGGGTTTTAAATCCTAAACAGAAATATATTAATATAAAATAAACAGCCTAGAGTTATTTATAAAGTAAAGTAAAAAAAAATCTTGAAGAGAAATATCTAGCATGTGTAGTTGTTACTTTCTTCCCAAAGCAGTTCTATATTACAGACAATTAATAAAGGAACTAAGAGAACCAAGTAGAAAGCAGAAGCATTTCCAGTTTCTAGAATTTTCTCTGTGTGCTCTCATTAGATCATAAATTTTGAGGTAAGACAGGACCTTTATTCCAATTATATATTCTGTTCCCTTTCACAATTCCCTAACTATAGTGGTTTAGTAAAGCGTTTTTTTTTTTTTTTAAACTGTGTGTTATAACCCATTAGTGGGAAATGAAATCAGCTTAGTAGGTAGCAACTAAATTTTTTTTTTAATAAAGATGAAACAGAATAAGATAGGACAGAATAGAACAGGTCAGAGTGCAGCTTATCCAGGGAGCGGCACTGGTAGAATGATTTCTAAATCTTTTGCTTCAGTTAAATGTCTGTGTTTGTGTGTATACTGGTGGTGATGTATTCTTACAGTTGATTGAGTCAAAAATGTTTAAGAAACAGTCCCAGTGCGATGCCAGACCAGCATCCTGCATCTGAGCTCCGTTCATTTAGTGAATTAAACCAGCTAACTCTCATGGGCTGTTTGGTTGTGTCTGACATCGAGGTCAGTGGGTTGCTTATGTTCTCTGTGCAGAGAAGGAAGGGGGCATACTATATACACTGGGGTGGACCAAGCCAGCATGGATTACATCCCGGGATCCAGGCTGTGGAAGACTCACTGTCTTATCACTGTTTCCTCTACCTACAGCATCTGACAGCATTTGTAGCAGCGAAACATCAGCACAATTAAAACAAAACAGACCAGAAAACTGCTGAAGACATCATTCAGAATGCATCCCTTGTGATTTCCTGCTGACTTCTGGAAGGGCCTGCATTGATCTGGTAAACACCGCGTCAGAGATGTGAAAGATTCAGAAGAGCCCCATGGACCATTTCCTAAGCAACTCAATACCACAAGAAAGACTTGGAAATTCATGTCCTTTCCCCCATTGCTACAAAGCTGTTGCCTCTTCTCAACTGTGCAACAAGCGTGAGAGTCATTTTTCATCCATAAAAGCATGTGTGTGTAGGTTTTGGTGTCACGTGTGCAAATGTGTCTGATGCCAAGAGTCTGGGCAACCCTAGAAAGTAAATGTATTTGTGGGAGTCAGTGCCCTCCCTTGACCTGGCACACAGAAGGTGCTCGATTAATGTCGATCAGTGATTGAATGAATGAGCTCTCAAGCTTGAAGTACAACTCATGAATAAATCTATTAAAAACGACAGAGAACACAAGCTACTTGCTATCCAATGGATGGGCTGATGCAAATGGAAAAAGAAAAAAAATTAATTGAGCCTGAATTTATCTGGGTAAGAGGACCCATCACCAACAGCAGCAGGAAGTACTATAAAAAATGACAAGAGTAGTTTTGCACTAGTTTTGGGGGCTTATTCTAACACTCTGCCATTTTCATCCCTAATAAACCAAAGTAAACGCTGGCGATCACCTGCAGCCCTTAAAAGAATGGCTACCATTATACTTCAGCTACATCTGTTTCCCCTGCAGACTAGTTCCAAAATAATAAGGTGCCCTGGATCAGAAAGCCTCGTGAAAGAGGCTGATTAATGAGGTGTCTTCTTAATCATGCAAGTTTTAGAAAGAACATGATATTCAAAATGTCCCTTACTTCATTCCTAGTAAACAATGGGCTAAACTCAAAGGTAGCGGCTTTAGGGAAAATCTCAAAAAGGGTTATTTAACTGTATTTCCTACAGGTATTGGTTTTACAATGGTGAGGCTGACTTGTTTTTAATGTTTGCTGGCCAGGGACTGGTGCCAACTCGGACAATGGGGAGGTCAGACTTGCTGAAGAGCCCAGATTACCTTCCAGGTGATGGACACTGAACCCTATGCAGAGAACCATGGGCCAGGCCTGACATGTAAAGGTTTTCGGAGGAGAAGATCTATATAAGAAAAAACATGATCCCCTAAGGAAATTTACTGTTGGGAGGAACATGTCACAGATTCAGGATAAGAGCGTATCTGTGACCATCAGAACTTCACGCAGTAAAAGAAATCCGCTTAAAAGAAACTTGAAAGCCAGGGCAGCAGAACTGCTAACAAGTTTACAGCTTTTAGGCTCTAAAAACAGAGGCCTGAAAATATGTATGGAATTACAGCAGGGAAAGAAGTAAAATTATCCTACATTTCTTTAAAAAGCAGTCTATAGTTTTCCTGAGTCTCAGCTGCTTGATTTTCCAAAATACTAAGCTCACAGAAGACTTTAAACCTCCATCAAAAATTCTTAGTATGAGTTAAGCTTTACTTTTTTTCCCCCTGAATGGTAGGGTATATTCCTTAATTTCATACACATGAAACAGTTGCAGGAGTGGGAAATCCTACGGAGAGCAGCTGTGTTTCTTACTCGGCTTGCATCATGCCTACAACTCATGCAATGAACTCCCACACTGGTGATGCTCTGAAAGCACACTTAGAGTCCTGCCCACGTGATGGTGTTAGAAATCTTGATGATGGTGTGCTTATCTTGCAGGACCAAAGCTGCTTCTGGCATGCTCTAACTACTCACCTTTGATGTGCAGGAATCTACCGGATTCCTTTCCTATGTGAGTTTATGTGTTTGTCCACACACCTTTAGAGGGATGGACAAGCTAACTCTTCCTGGTATAAAGAAGCATGCAGTTCAATTATGCAACTCTCAGCCATTCAATTTTTTAAAAACTTCCATAAATTATTCAGTGCATTTGACTTGCAGATTTGTCTCTGCTGTCTATAAACAGTGTGCTTTGAAACAAGGCTCTGTAAGGAATGCAATCGACTCTGCTCTACTGGTGGGAACTCAAAAAGCCATCTGAACAGCGTCACCCAAACAGTTTTGAGTGGCTTCATTTAATGAAGGCAGACGAGCCTGTGGATTGCTAAATGTGTGTGCAAACTAGACCCTGCAAGGTGAAAACAGACCTCTCATGCTCAAATCTCGACGCCTTTCTAGATTAACGTGGATAACTGGGGAAACACCTTTATGTGTTTTGATAGAGATCGACTTTGATGGCACTGCCATGGCAAATCCAACAAATTTCATTCTGTATAACGTTAAGCTAGAGAGGAGCATACCGACAGACAGACAGACAGACAATGAGGTCATGCGGCGGGGCTGTGCTGGATGCAGGGGACACAAGTGCACACAGAACAATGAGCACACCATGGCATCAACGCGGGCACACGTCGGCACCGAGAGTCGGAGACACTGTCAACAAGCCTTAAAGCGAAGGAGGAGATGCAGAGGGGAGACAAAGCTGAGAAAAATGAGCAGGAGATGGGCAAGATGACTCGTCTGTACTTGAACGTCTGACCTGTCAGCTGGTCGTCGCCTGCGGCAGGGGCGATGCGAATATGAGGTGTCGTAAGCTGAGTCACGATTATCGCAGCTATGGCAAAGGAAGATCCCCAGGTCAGCATGCATGAGGGAAGAAAAAGCCAGACTGAAGCTAGGCTAGCAAGGAGAATCTCCATCCGCATATCACATCGTCTCAACTTTCTTCCAACAACAACAAAAAGAGAAGGAAAAGAGAAAACAACCGCAGCGAGCTGTTGAATGTTCTGAATTCATTTCCCTTAGACAGGCTTTCATCAGGCAGTTAGCTTTCTATATAGTTGCAAGCTTGGGCTGAGATTCTGGTTAAATTGACTATAGGAGAAAATAAAAACAAAAAGTAAAAACATTAACTCTAAAGAAAGAGCTAGACTGAATAGTGTCTTTAACTGCTACTGAGTAGAGGGTAGAAAGATTCATTGCAAATTCTGATGATCCAAACTTGCAGCTTTCAAAATGTATAGGTTATTTAAAATTCTTCTGCTTAAATCACAATATTTGCTCTTCTTGCTAAAATCCCCTTTGTGGAGAATACTATCTTCCTTCACTAAAAACATTTTTATGTTGAGAAATTTCTCTGATCACTAAATTTTGTGTAGAGCATTTCCATTTAGGAAGTTTATTTTGTCGCATGCAGGGAAAGAAAAAAAAATGCATCTCAAAACACCAGTTGAGAACAAAAAGACTAATCATTGCCTTTGCTCTAGTTATCATGGTTAACACGTGACCAGAGGTGTGATTAAGAGCCTTGAAGCAGAGCAGGCGGGCTGCTCAGTTTGCCTAAACAGCTCAGCAGCTGAGTTTAAATGGTTAACATTTATGACACATAGATATTGAAAAAAAAATAAAGAAAATTAAAACGTCAGTTCTAACATGATACAGCTGGAAAATGATGCAAAGAAAAAATATTGGAGAATTAAGGACAGGCTTACATGAATGATTACTAATTTACACGGAACAGCCCGGGTGCTGTTAGAAATGTGGCAATGAGTAAGGGACATAGATCATCTACCATCTGCAGACAATTAAACCCAAAACTGCCAGTGCATAATATTTGAAATATCCCTCTGCACCCTTCAACTAGTGCTTCTCCTTATAACCAAACAGCAGCAGCCACTGGCTTTAAAAGTGGTATCATCGTCTTTCATGTGTTATTAATGAAAACTTTTTAGTGTTGCTCAGTGATATGAATAAACTTAACAGTTTGGTCAGAGAAGGGAGAACTCTCAAAGTATTACAAAGAAATTTTCTTTTTGGTTTGACACAGCATGAGATTTTGTGTACTGATGTAATGAATTGCAAATAGTAAAATGATATTTCTAAGACTTGTGAAAAAGTTGGTACCAATTCCAAGTTTATACACAGAACACTTGCTTGGTCATAGATACTGGTGTTCAACCAACATTTCTGTGAGGTTTTCCATTAACTACAGGAAAATCTGACCCACTCTACTTCTAAGAAAAATTATATTGTATCCATAAAAACTGAACATCTGTCCGATACTGAAATTGGTAAATGATAATGAACAAAAAGATTTTTGACCTATGTCAGGCAGCCATGCATTCACAACTCAAAGGAAGGTAAGCTGAAACCTGTGACTCAAAACTCAAATGGAAAAGTTCAGGATTTTCTATCTGATTATGTTCTGCTTTGTAAAATGTTCCTTTGTGATGATTATTCTTAGTTGCAAGGGATCTCTTGATTTTATTACAAATTACTATAAAATAGGGGTAAGCCGTGGAGAAGGCAATGGCACCCTACTCCAGTACTCTTGCCTGGAAAATCCCATGGACGGAGGAGCCTGGTAGGCTGCAGTCCATGGGGTCGCTAGGAGTCGGACACAACTGAGCGACTTCACTTCCACTTTTCACTTTCATGCATTGGAGAAGGAAATGGCAACCCACTCCAGTGTTCTTGCCTGGAGACTCCCAGGGACGGGGGAGCCTGGTGGGCTGCTGTCACTGGGGTCGCACAGAGTTGGACACGACTGAAGCAATTTAGCAGCAGCAGCAGTAGCAGGGGTAAGCCAGCCCACTGCTTGCCTTTGCAAATAAAGTTTTATTGGCACAAGGCCATGTTCCTTGTTCACCCATGATGGTGGCTGCTCATGCACATCAGAGGCAGGGCTGAGGGGCTGAAATGGAGGTGCTGTGGGTTGGTCAGGAAGCCTAAGATATTTACCGGCTACTCTTTACAGGAAAACTGGCTGTACTATGTCTTAAATACCAAAAGAATGCACTACAGAAGAGAATACTGCTAAATCCCGGTGCCTTAAAGATGGCATCTGGTGCTGATAAACCTAGGGTCTCCTTTAGGGACAGAGGTGCACACAGCACAGTAAGCATCACACCGGTGTGTCATTTACTGGTGGTGGAGTCTTCTGGAATTTGATGAATCAGCAGCCACCAAACTACGTTCTATGTAACTCCAGGGTTCCTTGAGAAGTGAGTTTGGGTCAAATAAAGTTAGAAACGTTGGAGTTGAACAAAGCTATAAACAGGTTTCTTTTTCTTAGGAACTTCTCGGGACCCTTAATACACTCAAGACATACATTATGAAGACTGTTTCAGACTGAGAAAAGGAAATATTTTCTCTGTAAAACACAGAGCAGCAAATGTGTATCATATTTACGTTTCTATTTCTAAATCCATAGCTAAATGCTAGCAGATTAGCATACATGAGCAGCCTTGCTATATAATTTGTTTTCTCGCGTGTTGAATATGAGTAATTAAAAGGAATCTTAATTAGCTTTACATCTCGACAGACATTCTTTTCAGTTCTTCTTTTCACTGTACTTTCATTCTGTAAGCACTATGGCCTAGAAAGGATGGCATTTCTTTGAACAAAACAGTGAACAGAAAAACAGTCTAGAGGAACTTCTCAAAGAGCCTAGTGATTAAAAAAAGAAACATTCACATTTCTGAATATAGTTAGAAATTGTATCAGGACAATAGAAATCCTTCAAAGTTTCCTGAAGGTCTCCCAGCAAAGCACATTGCCATACAAATGTAAGTGAAAGACTACACTTAGAAACAGTGAAGCATTTGTGCACAGAAAATTCACCTTTAAAATATGACATTAAAATAATGGTTTTGTTTTCTTTTTCTTTAGGGTTTATATCTGTCTACTATAATACTTTTGGAAAGAATTCAGCATATGTTTTCATGCAGTTTTTGTCTTGATTTCTAGCTATACTGCTGTTATTCAAATCACAGCAAGGACAGGAAGACAAATGACACCCTCCCCCAAACACCAAAAACAAACAAAAACCTCCAAATGTTTAACTCAAAATCTTCAAAATTTAAAAAGTGATACATTTATAGTTGGATATACATCTATACTTAGAAGTCTTTTAGATTACACTCTGCCTGATACAACAGGCCCTCAAATATTTTTCATCCTCTTAAATTTGCTGAGGCTTGTTTTGAGTCCTTGAACATGCTCAATCTTACAGCATGTTCCATGTGCACTTGAAAAGAATGTGTACTCTGTACTCTGGTTTTCCGGATATTTCCTGAAGATATCGATTAAGTCTAACTGTCCTATTGTATCATTTAGGATCTCTATTGCCTCATCAATTCTCTTTCTGGAAGATTTGTCCATTGATTTGAATGGGGTGTTAAAGTCTCCTACTATTGTTTTATTCCCATCAATTTCTCCCTTTATGTCTGCTAGTATATGTTTTATGTATTTAGGTGCTTCTATATTAGGGGCCTATAAGTTGACAACTATAATATCCTCTTCCTGTATTGATACTTTAATCATTATACATATCCCTCTTTATCTTTCTTTATAGACTTTGTTTCAAAATCTATTTTGTCTGATATGAGCACTGCGACCCTCCCACTCTCTTGTCATTTCTGTTTGCATGAAGTATCTTTTTCTGTCTCCTCACTTACAGTCTATGTGTGTCCTCTGGATGCTTGGGGCTGGTGCAATGGGACGACCCAGAGGGATGGTATGGGGAGGGAGGAGGGAGGAGGGTTCAGGATGGGGAACACATGTATACCTGTGGCAGATTTATTTCGATATATGGCAAAACCA
The DNA here is from genome assembly GCF_000754665.1 of Bison bison bison. Taxonomy (NCBI): domain Eukaryota; kingdom Metazoa; phylum Chordata; class Mammalia; order Artiodactyla; family Bovidae; genus Bison; species Bison bison. The sequence continues at coordinate 2,833,084 of NW_011495015.1, forward strand.
ATACAATATTGTAAAGTTAAAAAATAAAATAAAATTAAAAAAATAAAAAGTATAACAAGTTTCCAAATGTATATATTGTCAAGGAGAAACATAGCTGGCATCATGTCATGGAAAACATTATTTTATGGGAGATTAAGGCAAAGTATACAGTTTAAACTAATTATTGTACCAGTTGGAATGACTATACCTCATTTAAGACAAAAATTCTAACCGACTAACAAAACAGATTTTTACTTTTAAATGTATCCTCTCAGTTTAGAATTATCAACAAAATCTTCCAAAATTAGCAGAAAGGAGTTTCCACCCTACTAGTTACTATAAGGCAGCCATAACGGATGTACACTGATTCCTAAGACACAGTTGGATCAAGTGGTCTTAAAAAGAATTCAACTATAAACATGTGAATGTGATTAAAAATAAAAAATAAAAACTAGGAAAATTTCTATGTATTCTACCATAAAGATTAAAAAGGATTCTATGAATTGGGAGACTAACCCTCAAACATCAAGTATTAATATAGTGTCATCATACAATGTCTTTTTAATGTAAGTGACAGAATATTCTGGAAAGAGTTTGCCTATAGCTAATAATCAAAATAAAGCTACATATACTTATGAAGAAATTAGATATATACATTAAAGGAGGATACATAAAAGTGCTGTTGATTCTTCAATATATAAAGGCATGTAATAACACATCTTAGGTATTTTCCTGTGTCTAATTTTTATGAGGCTTTATATTTGAGACAACTAGTACCAAAACATACCCTTGAAATATGATTAAAATAATCACTACATTAAATTTCAAATTATCATGAAACACATCTTTAAGAGACATATCTGTGTTTGAAATTACAAATTAGTTCCTTGTGGAAAAAAAATCTACTTCCATACTTGCTCTATAAAGATACATGTCAACAGTTGTTTTATGAGAACACTGAAATCTTTGTAAATTCAAAATGCTGCTTAGGATAGTGGTTTAGTGTCTGAAAATTCAGTTAAGCCACTATACTGTCAGCAATATATGGCAGGAATAGTCAAGACATCTGAACTCTTTTAAATTTCAAACATCTTTACGATATGGTGTCAGTAACATTATCAGACCTGCCTGTTTCTGTTTTGACTGGTCAAGACGGAATGGCTTCCTTCATTGCAAAATCAATTTTAGTATCAATCAGAAAAAATTATCTGATTATAAAGATGAGGAAACATTAGATGGTGCAGTAAAGGAAGGTTGCTGAATCTGTAACTGTAGAAATTAATGAAGTAAAATAGTATCAAACACTGTAGTTTCACCCACAAGGAGTGCACTTCCCAAGGTTCCCTCCTTGGTGATGATTTTATGAGCAGGAATAACAATGGGGTGCAATGAATATTAGAATCTATTTCCCTCTTTCTCCCCAAGTTTATTTGATAGAATAGAGTTTGTTGCTGTGTAAATGTTTGCAAACTGACTCAGAAAATCTGAGCGGGGAAATATTTAGTCAATCAGGTCATCTGATTGCTTAATCATCCTTTGGTGAATTGAAAAACAAATTACAATATTGATTAAATCTAGTTGATGATGGAAGAAAACCATCCAAATCACCATCTAATTCAATCTATTGTGAAAACAGCAAACATCAGATTTCCATGTTTACTAGTGTGTTATTTATATAATTACCTAACTATGCAAATGAACAAGATAGCAGATATTTTGTTGTTTTGAGTCAACTGGGCACTGACTCAGTTTTAGTAAAAATGAGGACAGATACTCATACACTGCAAAAAGCGCGAGTGGCCAGAGGATCTGCCGGGTGAAAGCCAGGAGATACAGGGAAACTGGTGTAGGAGTCCAAACACTTGGGATCAAGCCTTGACCCACAGATTATTAGATGAGTGTCAATGGCAGGTCAATTCGTCTCCCCAAATATGCATTTTTTTCATCTCAGAAAAATAGCAATTTGTGTCTCTGTTTTCACAGTAATTTAGAAGAAATAAATGAGAACATGCATATGAAAGCAATTTTAACTTTCAGCTGTGACATGAAAGGCAAGGCATTATAAATTAGGCATTCTGGAACTGGGTTTTCAGAATTCAATAAAGCAATCTGAGCATGGGTCATGATCTGGAGGCCTAAGATGGTCAACACCTCACTCAAAGGCCTTATCATACTGTAATAATTAATAATTAAAAGTGAATTACAATTTAGAAAACACATCAATGTCTGTAGCTCCATTTTTTAAAAAGTAATTTAGCCCTACAAATAAAGGCTCTTAATCAAGTACAATATAATATAAAGAATTGAGAATTTTAAAATCAATATAAGGAGATTCTTGGAAATTGAGCTATGAGCCCATGAGGACAAACAAAATATAAATGAGCTAAGTACATCCCACAAGGCCTGACACATAATAGGAAACCAAGAATATCTGTCAAGTCAACGGGATAAAGAGGTCATGTATCTTCAGGACATAAGAATTTTGAAAATGCCGATGGGCACCTGTAATCTATTTAAACTCTGTGGCCTGAACGCCAAACGACAAAAACAACAAGGTGTTTTCATCCAACAGAAGTCATCAAGGCAGTCCCTGTGATCTGACGAAACCTGGGGCTTTCTGCCGTCCTTTCTAAATTCAGCCTCACAGCACTTGCTCATTGTCCTCATGTCCTGTCTAATGATTTGAAAGAGTGTATTTAACTACAAGTGTTAATGCATGCTGCCTTGTTCTCATGTAGCTTTGGACATTTCTAAAGGCATTTATACACTTCCACGGGATGGTTAAAAGCACACTGCAAGGCTGACAAGATGAGGTCACAGCATGTACACACACCCCCCTGCAGTCTCTTCTTTAGGAGGTATACAGCTTATGCTGATTGACTCTAACCTACATCTCTTCCTTGACCACATTTTTTCAGGATTATAACCAGGCCTGGGAAACAGAAGGTCCACAGTAACATCTCCTGGTCCCTGGGTTGAGAGAGACACACGTCACCAGTGAAAAGAGCCCAAGCAGACTGTGTTTTACAGATTATAACTAGATAATTGCTTTAAAGGGCTTCCCTGGTGGCTCAACATTAAAGACTCTGCCTGCCAATGCAGGACACTTTGGTTTCATCCTTTGGTTGGAAAGGTATCCTGGAGAAGGGAATGGCAGCCCACTCTAGTATTCTTGCCTGGAGAATCCCATGGACAGAGGAGCCTGGCAGGCTACAGCCCATGGGGTTGCAAAAGAGTCGGACACAACTTAGCGACTAAACAACAAATTGCTTTAAAACAGCAGGAGGTAATTTACTGTCCTGCATCTGAGGTTCACTAAACACAGTATTACTAGGTAGGGTACTACGGTTTAAAACACAGATAGGCGATCATATAAAAAGTAATTCTATTTTAATAGAATTTTTAAAAAGATAACCACTGAAAACTGCTTTGAAACACAGCAATATGACTTCTTGTTTGAAAAAAAAATCTACATGAAACATAGTTCACCGCCATACAATCCTAGTACATACATGGGAACACACACATGTCCAACACACTTCTTTCAGTGACGTGAACATTTCAAGAAGTTTTGAAATACCATCTAAAATTGGAGAGGACAGAAACCAGAACAACCCACAGTTTCAACCTACCTTTTGTGGCCACTCGGACACAGTCTATTTTGGTTTCCTGTGTTAAATAAAGAGGGGAGAAAAATCACTATTCATGTTTTCTGTGAAACCAATAAAATCTCTGCAGTTCTTCTTAAACACAGATAAGGGGAGGTCTCATTGTTCCAAGTGTGGCATTAATCACATGTGATTACCTCTGATACATTTTCTGGCTCCAGGGATGCCGGTGGTGGTGCTTGTGGGCATCTGTCAGCAGGCGGTGGGTAGGAGCTATGCACAGAATTGCCTTCGCCTGGTGGGGGGCCCCAAACTCCCTTCTCCAGACCCCTCACTGACTCCCTGTGCAAACACTTGTGGGGAAAACCTGTCTCCCTGATTCTCACTGGCCAAAGGTAGTCGGAAAAACCACTGTTGAGTCTGAAAAAGTCACCCTTTTCTCTAAGGAGACTTTCTTGTCTCATGAGAGCTCTGGGTTGATCTAAACAGGAAAGGGAAGAAAAATTCAAAAACAACTTGATAGTTTGTATTTTGTTTTCATCTTATCTTTCTAAAGCTGTTTTCTCTTAGGAAAGAAAAAAAAAAAAAAAAGATAACTAATTTAGTCCCAGCTATAGGAAGCATAAACTCTTGTGGCACCAAAGAAATGGGACAGAATATGCTGAAAAGACAGATGTTGTGAATCTCACAAAATTGTAAATGAGCTGAATGTACGTGCTGGAGCTGTGCTGTTTTCCTGTAAAATGGTAAGCTAAGCAGAATTACTAGCCAACTTTCGGTAACGAGTAAAAACTGAAAATAAAAACCATCCCATTGACAATATATTCTTCCTACTGAAACCATGTACGAATATATTTGTTTTTTCCTAGGAATTTCTCCAGGTGAAAATAATTTTTAAAAAGAGAGAATAAAACACATTTATTCCAAGTAAAAACACACAAAAGCATGACTTCCCTTCTTACGACTACAATATGTGATTTGACTGTGTTCGCATTAATAATCCTGAACAGCCTAAGCAAACAGCCATTTATAAAACTTACCCCATTGGCTCTACTAGCTGCTTGGAAGTAAATTCTGTAGCTTTTATGGGGAAGGAGAGGGGTGTTCCAGTACCCGTTGTAAGTCTTATTATCACCAATAGTAAAGGGCTGAGCCGCTTGGAGGCTGTTGGCTGGGAATTCTGCAGCGAAGTAGTACTGGGAATTCAGTATGGAGGCGTTCTGGAAGTGGATGGGCACCGGGTAGCATTTTAAGATTTCTGTGGTCTTTTTCGTTCTTCGAGGACGCTCTTCCTCAACCACTATTTGGTAGACACTAGAAAAAAAGAGAGTATTCTCAGTGACGGCTTAGGAAAACAGAGCCGAATCCCTTTTGTTCAACTGCACGGACCCATAGGACACCCCAGATAAACAGCAAACTGGACAGAGTCAGTAATAAGGGCTTAGTGCCTAGTGGACATGGACTCCACACTTGCTCCATGAAAGAGACAGAAAGTGCTTAGAGTTCTTCCACAGAGCTCTTCAACCCCGAATAAGACAATTTCTGGAAGGAAAGAAAATTCACCATAGTTAAAACATTTTTATATAGCAATTTCTGCTGTTGATGTGAGCAGAACACCAAGACAGTGTTCCTCTTATACAGTATCGAAGATGAATTTGTAGAAAATGAACTCAGCTCAACCAATCAATGAAACTATATTAGCTGTAAGTTCATTGAAAAAGGTAACATAATATTTTCTTCAGTGACATCTGTATGAACACCTGTGAATTTTTACCAGGTCACAAGATACAAGGTGTGATGATTCAGGCTAACCAAGGTGTAACTTCCATATATATATATATTTTTTAATCTATTTTTAATTGGAGGATAATTGCTTTACAATATTGTTTTGGTTTCCGCCATACACCAACATGAATCAGCCATAGGTATACATATGTCCCTTCCTTCTTGAACCTCCCTCCCATCTCCCACCCAATCCTGCCCCTCCAGGTTATCCCAGAGCACCAGATTTGAGCTCCCTGTGTCATACAGCAAATTTGCACTGGCTATCTATTTTACACATGGTAATGTACATGTTTCCATGCTACTCTCTCAATTCGTCCCACCCTCTCATTCCTCCACTGTGTCCACAAGTCCGCTCTCTATGTCTGCATCTCCACTGCTGCCCTGCAGATAGGTTCATCAGCACCATCTTTCTACATTCCACATATATTAAACTAACTGAATAAGACACATGCACTCCAATGTTCACTGCAGCACTGTTTACAATAGTTAGGACATGGGAGCGACCTAGATGTCCATCAACAGATGAATGGATAAAGAAGTTGTGGTACATATACACAAGGGAATATTATTCAGCCATAAAAAGGAACCCATATTTTCTTATATTCCTTTGCATTCACTGTATTCAGTCAGTGGAAAGACAGGACGTTAGGAATGCAGAAAAAAAGGCATTTGCATTTCAAAAGCCAACAACTTGGAGTCAAAAGCAGTTTCTAAGAGGAAATTATGAACAGGGTATTTGAATTACATATAAAGATAAGATGGGGCTGAGTATCCTCAGAAGATGCTGTGAGTTCAGATGTCCCCTGGGAGGACTGGGTCTCCTGGTTCCTACCCACCTTTCTCTCCACACCCCCTTTCAACGTTTGTGAAATTTGAATTAGCCTTAGGAGAATGGGAGAGACCTTGAAGGGATGGATTTCTTTACTGAGAGGCATACATTTACTAGAATGATGAACTTCTGTGCAGTTCAGCTGGAGAAAAAAAATGATTCTAATACAGAGAAACCTTGGCAGCAGTTTTGAAAAACTGAATCCAGATTAGATTGCAAGTTCTTCTGACAAGGAGATGTATCTTTTTCTTACTTTATCAGAAAAGCACCACGACTCCCTGAGCACAAGTCTGTAATTCTGGGGTTGCTCAGCATGGACACTCATTTAAGCAGGGGAAACAGAACAGGAGGGAGGTGCTTTCCACCCCCACCAGCTGGAGTCAGCGAGGGGAGGTCTCTCTCTATGCTCCTGTCCCTGTGAACTTTGGATCTGCACCTGGTGAATCTCCTGTTTCTGGAAGTATAACCACTTAGCACATTCTATTACGGCCATGCCATGCAGTAGCCGTTCCGTTTGTAATTCTGTTTTAATAAAAATTGATGGTTGTAGAACATGATACTGCTCACTAGGCAGGGGGTCCAGGATTATAGTGTAATGATAAGGGGCTTTCTGAACAGAGAGGTAAACTCAGAAAAGAAAATAGGGCTCTTTATAACCTCAAGACTTTTTACCGTTTCTGCAGGATGTTCCACCAAACCCTGTGGTGTTCTCACCTGCAGGATGGATGCAACCTGGAAGGAAGAAGTTAGGGAGGACCTTTCTATAGGGGTCAGGGACAAGGAACACAGACAGAGGTGAAAGGGGACTTTGACTTCACACCCCCTTCTCTTTGACTTCTTACATCTACAGTCAGATGTGGCAATTATAATACATCTGCCAAGTTCTTGGACACTTCTCCACCAAGTATGGGATTGGCTAACCTTGATAATGGCATGCAACCAACAGAACGTAACAGAAGGACAATGTGCAACTCTCAAGGCTTCAGTCAGAGAAGTGCAAACATCACTGAGGAACTGTGACTTCTGCAGGGCCTGATGATGGGGTGGCCGACACTGGCATGCGCACCATTTAAGCTCTACTCCTAATTCTGCTAAAACTTGGCTTCTAAATTAATGTCTTTGGATCTTATTTTTTCTGATGAAATGAGACAATCAGATGCATCTCCAAGGTACATTTTATATTTTTTATTCAGCATACAAGGACTACTCTTGCAAGATGGACAAATCAAAAAATAATTCATTGCTTTGCAAAGACATTCTCCATTAAATAACTTTTAACATTGGCTTTCTTCTATTAGAAATCTTTTCCAATTTATTTGATATATGACATGATGTTCCAAATTCCACTTTAAAAACAACTTCTTGGAAGTCTAGTATACTATAATAGATAATGTAGATATATGAAGATTTATGCAAAGAAAAAAATTGTAGAAATTATTTCATACAGGAAATACTACCCCAGGTGCCTTGCATATGTAGGTTTTATTTTCGGGTTTTACTGAGGAGAAAACTGAGGTTCAGAGGTGAAGTGCCCATTCTCTTTGGGGCACATAGTTAAGTAATAGTTGACGTGGTCTCCTGACCATCAGGCGAGACAGTCATTTCTGTATCTTGTGAGACTTAGAATGAAGTGGGCCATGAAGTATTGAAAACATAACATAATCCAGAAGTAATTTCTACTTTATGTACCTTATATGTAATATATAGGGAGGAAATATACTGATAATTGCTAATAAAATGCTTTGCTTTGCTAAAATCTAATAGTAAGCCTATTTTGGATTCATTTCCTAAATATACAAGGACAGAGAGAGGAGGAAATTACTAAGGAGAAGTTCTGTGGTAAGATAATGCTGGTTAGATTGCAAGTCTATGCTGTACGACCCACAAATAAACAAGAACTGGAGGGAATCAGAAGTTGCATCTCTGTTTCTTCTCCCCCCTCTTCCATCACCGCCACTTCTCACTTTTCATCTGTTTCCACCTCCCACCTTTGCTAGTTTTCCCCAATGCTACTATTTTATTAATTCAACAAACATTTTTTGAGCCCCTAGTATGTGCCAGGCACTGCCCTGTTTTAACTTGAACAATATATTTGACACTCCCTAAGGCTTCCCAGGTGGCTAAGCAGTAAAGAATCCACCTGCCAATATAGGAGACACGGGTTTGATCCATGGGTTGGGAATATCCTCTGGAGAAGGGAATGGCAATCCACCCCAGTTTTCTTGCCTGGAGAATCCCATAGACAGAGGAGCCTGGTGGGCTACATTCTGTGGAGTCTCAAAGAGTCGGACACGACTTAGTGACTAAACAACAACAACGAGAGAAAGACAGTTTCGTTTTGGAATTGAAATGCCATCTAAGGGAACATGAATGAAAAAAAATTAATTTTCCAATGAGCAAGTTTATGAGGATCATATGAAAATTCAAGGACTAAATGATTATTTAATGGGCTTGATTTTAGCCAGTCGGCATGTTAGGCCATACACTCTACTCCAGAAATATTACTTCTTAAATAGCCACCATCTACTCATCTTCAGATGTATTAAAGGAAGAAATAAGTAGACCAGAGCAATTTCAAACCCAGAATGTCTTTTCATCCTTGCTCCAAAGACAAATTAGATTTGCAAGCATCCAGACCTCAAATCTATTTGCTCTTTAATAATTTAAGCACTGAAAGGTCAGGCAGCTCTTTTCTATCCCCCTCTATCAAAGTCCAGGCGCTAATGAAAAATGGCCAAGTCCCTTTTCTTGCCCAGTGGCCACACGCTGCTGGCCCCCGGTTGGAAATTAACATGGTATTGACAGCCAGGTCAACAGTACCTCAACAGAACTCGATGACTGATATGTTTTTCTTTTGTACGAATAACATCATCCCCACTGATGATTTTCATAAGAACTTTCCCATCACAAGTGTTAGCTAAAAAGCAGCTTTGAAAATCTCACTGTTTGAATGCTTCTCCTAAAAGGATGATTGGGAAAAAAGGGAAATTCTCAAGGATGGTAAACCAAATAGAAGTTTCTAGCTTAGTGAGCTGAATTAAAATTCTATTATCTTTTTAATGTATTAATCATATTCCTTTTGTTTATCAGTCACACCATTGCCAGCCTTCTTCCACCACTATTCTGGAATTTAAAGTAACACAAAACTTTTCTGCAGCATTTGCAATATGAAAGCACAATCCATTGTGAGGATTAATCTGCCAAAAATGTGACATCATTATATCCAAACTTTCTTATGGAATGAGATTTAGAATTTAATTGATGCTAGGCTTTCCTACAACAAAACTCTAAGCCTCTTAGAAGGAGAATAAGAAATCTGCGTTTATACAGAATAGCCCTTGAAGTATAACCTAGGAAAGAACATCTGAACATCTTTTACGGACTTTGTTAAACATAAAACTTCAAATGCGATGAAATGGTTTTGGTATTTTCTAACTTTGAAGAGGTTGAGGATAAGCCTGCTGCAGGTGTGAGATTGGCTTTAAAATGTGTGTCCTAATTCTTTTCAAGATTAAGCCTTTAGTTGTAAGTCCATTCTTCTTACCTACTTATTCTGTTCCTTATCAGCATAAAATATTGAAAGGTTATCCAACTAGATGGACTTGCATGGTGGCTCAGATGGTAAAGAATCCACCTGCACTGGAGGAGACCTGGGTTCGATCCCTGGGTTGGGAAGATCCCCTGGAGAAGGGAAAGGCTACCCATTCCAGTATTTCTTGCCTGGAGAATTCCATGGACAGAGGAGCCTGGTGAGCTACAGTCCATGGGGTCACAAAGAGTCGGACATGACTGAGTGACTAACACTTTCACTATCCAACTAGATAGCAGAATGTTGGGTGAAGAGGAGAGATGAGGGGAGAAAAGTCCCGATCTATTTCCTTGTTGCTTCTGCTAATCATTTAAAGTTGGTGTTTCTCGTCAGGTCAAAGGCTTAGAATAGTGTTCATTTTGTAACACTTAATAGTAACTTTAACTTGATTTGCAATTTTTGGTCAAAGCCATCTATTTTCTCTTTTCAAAAAAGAATAGAGGGGGAGGAGAAGAGGGAGAAGGGGTGATGTTTGGAAACAGTAACAGAGAAATTTACAATACCATGTGTAAAATAGATAGCCAATGGGAATTTGCTGTATGACTCAGGGAGCTCAAACAGGGGCTTTGTGACAGGCTGAAGGGTGGGGTGGGGAGGGAGATGGGAGATAGGTCCAGGAGGGAGGGGACATGGGTGTGCCTATGGCTGATTCTTATTGATATATGACAGAAAACCACAAAAGGGTAGAGCAATTACCCTTCAATTAAAAATTTAAAAAAGAATAGAATCTGATATCAATAGCTTCTTGAAGATTAACTCTTTGGGGGGGTGAGGGAAAATGAAAATATAAATTATATGCAAAACGGGTAAGAGAAATGTGTAATTCAGGTTTATTTATGCAATAACACAGACTGCATTTCCTTCCTGTTCCTTTTCCAGTCATTTCCTTTCCCCAAACCTGCGAGCATTTACTGAAATGACACCCTGAAGATCAGAACGACCTGGCTCAACTGAACAACATTTTAAAAATATTGCCACCAGTTGAAAATTAGGGGGAAAAAAGGTCAGTTCAGTAAGGTCAATGTGTTTATCATCATGCCTAGGATCCATGTAACATGGGAGCTGAGAGCAGCTGAATGAGCATGTCCTGCTTATTGACTCACAAATGAGGTCTGGTCACAGTTTTCCATGGACAGTGGACCCTGGGTAACACTGTGCAGCATAAACTGATCCATGGGGTCGAGTATTCTGTGTTGGCCACTTCCATTTCTCTTTGTCCTGCTCTGTTCTAGATAAGACTGGCCATCTACTGCTGTGGCACACTTGCAGGGTGCCACAAATAAAACTGATGTTCTTGCAGCTGTAATTCATCATCAGGAGCTTGCCTGGCATCCCTAAGTTACTTCTGTACTGGATGCGTGTGCATGTGTGCTTGAGCATGTAGTCCCACATCATACTGTTCTGCTAGTTAGTGATAAATCTGATATCATAAAATATTAATTATAGCTGAAAGGTTGGGCGAGAAATATGAACTCATTTACTGCTCCATATTGTGAACACAGGGAAGGGAGGAAAAAATCCTACAGTTATGGAGGTTTGGGGTAATAAAAGGACAACTGGAACATTAGACTTGGGCTGAGAAGCTGTGTAAAAGGCCATGTGTTATTAATCTTCACAACAGGCACCAAACTGCAAGTAAATTAGCCCAAGATGGAACATCTTTAAGAGTGACTTCTCCCCCTTTTGCCAAGTGAAGATGCTTTCCTTTGCACATTTCATTTCACTTATGTTTATCATAATGTAATCATCACAACTGCATAACAAACACATGACTGTAAAAATTCTAACCCAAAGTCCCCTACGATTTTTAAAGCTGTTTTCCTAACTCGCTGTAGGGTTTTAAATAAAACTAGAAAAATTGAATACTATCAGAGCCACACTAAATATCTTCATTGTTGTGTGTTTATATTATATTTAATTCAGAATCCTTCAGTCTCTAGAAGTATTCACAGCGAGAGTGCAGGCCAGGTGAGATGTGCATGCATGTTCTCGGTCGTGTCCGACTCTTTGCGACCCCAAGGACTGCAGCCCGCCGGGCTCCTCTGCCCATGGGATTCTCCAGGCAAGAATACTGCAGTGCATTGCCATGTCCTCCTCCAGGAATCAAACTCACGTCTCCTGCACTGGCAGGTGGATTCTTAAATGCCATCGTCTAGAAGGGGCGAGGGCACAGTGAACTGAGCCCCACACCAGGGGAGTCAGTCCAGCTCTATCACCAAAGCACCGCCTGACCACTAGGGTCCTTTCAGCTCTGATATTTCATAGCTCCTGGTATGAGGTCAGGCAAGCTGTGACATTGATGAGTGAAAAGAAAACTATTTTATCCATATTTCCTTCCTTTCTGTGATATTTATCACATGCAAGCCCTGTAAGAGGCACACAGGAGGAAGGAAAAGAGGAACAAAGACCAGACTGTCCCCATCTTGACAAGCACAGCCTTGGGGTGTTAGAAACAGGTTCCTCACACCGAGAACTGGGACGAAAAGCTGATAAGGGTTTGTAGCAAGTGGAGGAGGAAGCAGGAAACAGTCTCTGTCTACATCAAAGCCTCCTGTGGCATCAGCTGCTCCGGGAACGTCTGGTCTGGACCTGGTGCCCAAACGCTCCCACTGCTGGTGACACCCAAAGACTGTCCTGTGCTGCCTACGGCCACCAACTTTTCCCCCAAATTAAAGTCAAAGCAACAACAACAAACAAAAGACCGAATGTCTTTGTGGTCCCAGCGCAAACCCTATTTCACTACAATGCCCTGGGTGTAGACAGCTCTACCTAAGTCCCAGCAGGTCTTCCTGTCAGACTCATCAGAGCCTGCCTGCAAAGCTCCCAACACCCCTGGGGACCCTTCATCAGTAGAACTGAAGACTGAGGGTAATGGGCCGGACTGTGGCTCTGATGCCTGTGGGGGTCCCAGCAGGTCTGTCCCAAGAATCCCTGGGTCTCCCCAAGAGGAATCCTGGGAGCAGCTGGGTTTTCCTCAGTTTCCATGGTGCCCAGATCCTATTAGAAGGACACTGCAGGGCCTAATGAACAGGGCTGTGTGTTGACTCCCACCCCCCGTGATGCCCAAGGGGAGGAACAAGAAGCAGGTCCCTCTGCTCCTTGGGGTCTCTGCTCCCCCACCCCAACTCTCCCCAGGCCCCCACCCTGGCAAACCTGGAACTACCTTTCCTACCTTCTACAACCGTGCTGCAGGTAACAAGAGCCATCATGTCTCAATTCTACTATTTCACTTGATATCCACTGTGATTACGAAGATCAAGTCAAAATATTACAGATATGTTGGTTTTTGGGGGGTGATGGCGGCAGAATCTGGCAGCGGGGTGCCCTCGCTGCCTCTCAGGCCACAGGTCCTGCCTGGTCCTGTCCCCGAACGCGAGGCTTGTGCGCCTGCCCTGCAAGCCCTGGGGTACCAGGCTGGATCTCATACCTAGAATCCTTCAGAGGGGATTACGTTCAAGAAAAAGAAAATCTGGAACAGGGGAAGGACAGAGAGGCAATATATTTTCATGCACAAGAGCAAGTTTGAAATGGCCTTGGAGGGAAAGTTAAATTAAGTTCCATCATATAAAAGCTCAACTACACCTACTCTATTACTTTTATCTTCCCCTGCCATTTCTTCAGGTTACTTTCAAGGGTTCTGGAAGAACAAACTTAGTCTCCAAAATGAATTTTCAAAGAGATGACTGACACTGTCATCCTAAAAGCAACTTTAATAAAAATGATCTTTGTTTCCTGGCAGTAAAGGGATCCAGAGTATTATTTTTTAATACGATAGAAGTCACCCCAAATCAGGTGGCAGAAGGGTGGTGGTGGTGGTAATAAGAGACTTAGCACGGTTGCTGTGAACATACTCGGTAGCAACTCAGCTATAAGAAGCCATAAAAAACTGAGCCTGTATAGTAATATAAAACTGAAGTTTTACTGTTAAGTGACATTTTTGTCTTTGTGACTATGTGTACCAAAGAAAAAAAGGAAAAATTTTAGGGTGGAAGTCAGGTACTTAGAGCTGTTTTCCTTAACCAGTTTTAGCAATGGATAGATCAGATCAGATCAGTCGCTCAGTCGTGTCCGACTCTTTGTGACCCCATGAATCGCAGCACGCCAGGCCTCCCTGTCCATCACCAACTCCCAGAGTTCACTAAGACTCATGTCCCTCGAGTCAGTGATGCCATCCAGCCATCTCATCCTCTGTCGTCCCCTTCTCCTCCTGCCCCCAATCCCTCCCAGCATCAGAGTCTTTTCCAATGAGTCAACTCTTCGCATGAGGTGGCCAAAGTATTGGAGTTTCAGCTTTAGCATCATTCCTTCCAAAGAAATCCCAGGGCTGATCTCCTCCAGAATGGACTGGTTGGATCTCTTTGCAGTCCAAGGGACTCTCAAGAGTTCAAAAGCATCAATTCTTCGGCGCTCAGCCTTCTTCACAGTCCAACTCTCACATCCATACATGACCACAGGAAAAACCACAGCCTTGACTAGATGAACCTTTGTTGGCGATGGATAGAATCTTTACCAAAGGTTCCACAACTGTGACAAAAGAACCTTTAACCCCAAAGGTTTAAGGTGCTCTTTACAGATTACAATTCTTCAATAAAAGAGAGGGAACAATTTAAAAAACCATTAATAAGCATTTCAGAAGAATTGGTATTTTCTTTCTTTATTCTTTGGGGACTATTAAGATGCTAAAAGGAAAAAAAGAACATACAGATCAACAAAAAAGACTGATGAATTTGATCAAAACTATCCCAAACACTAAAGCAACTCTGTTCAACCCAAGTCCTTTAAGTATCAAAATGTATTTCGCTGGTAAACACTGAACAGATTCTGATGGAGTTAGACTTGAGCAAAAGTTTTACAAAGTCTTAGTTTAAAGATCATAACAAAGAAATAATGAAAACAACAACCCCAAACCCCTGCTTCTAACTTTTAAGAATTAAGATTCTTAATATTGATAAGCCTCCAAGATTGAAAGGATCATAATCTAAAGACAAAGGTGTGATATGTTTTCTTAACCCTGGAAGAGACAATAAAGAAAAGATAGTAATTTTCAGAAAAGCCCTTGTTGGCAAAGGGAGACGCAACCACCTTGGTTCCAAAGAGACCCTGCTGGGACGATGTTTGCGGTGCGGACGGCTCCTGGGAGGCGCCTTGCAGGCCACGTAGTGTTGTACAGGGAGAGCGTGGCTGTCACCCCCCACCCCTAGACCTCAGTTCCTTATCTGTGCATGGAGCGCCGGCATCTGAGCAGGCTGTCTGCTCTGACGATTAGAATCATTTCATAAAGGGCCAAGCATGGGTCTGACACAGTATAGCTGCTCCATCTAAGTCACAATAATGCTTCATTTTTTATTATCATAATTATCATTCCCGTCAGATCATCACTGAGGCTCAGGAGTATTTTACTGGGACTTAGAAGCTTTCCTGCAACACAGGCATAAGACAAGGGCTACTCTCTTGTCTGTAAGACATGACCGTCTTCACAGACCAGAATAGCATCAACAGTTATAAGAAGAGCTTTCCTACAATGAGCAGAGGATGTCTGTGTTAGATGCTGTCCTGAGAGCTCTGCTTCCCGTCATTCACCTCCCAGCTGCCCTCGGAGGTGGACGTTCTCACTCACATCTACTTCAGGGGGAGAATGAGACAGAAAAGTTGTGCCACTTGCCTGAGATCATGGGGCACATAAGGACCAGGATCTAAACCCAGGGTCACCAAACTCCGTGCTGGAGTTGGCTGCACATTTGATGATTCTGAACGCCTGCCTTCCCAGGAAAGGGCCCTTGTTTGTAACTACTCCAACCAACAATTCTTTCTCATCACTGTGGGGTTTTGATGGAACAATAGGTCTTCTAAAACTTTGATAATTTTACAGAATGGTCACACACATTTCTTTCAGTGACCATCAGTTTACTGTCAAAGTATGGGTTTCCTTTAGAACACAGATCCTACTTAAGTGATAATTGTGTATATTGGTATAAAAGTTAAAGGCAGTAATGATGAGAAATTTTAGGCACATTACCAAAAGCAAGAAAAAAGGGGAATAAAAACTAAACACCAATCCGGTCAATATTTCTGCTAAGCAAAGTCTGATATTACAGTTTTGTACTTTCTCAACACTTCAGCTTACAAAGAACTTTCACCGTATTAATCTTCATGACAGTGTCATGAGATGGATCGGTCGTGTGTTGGACTCCAATTTCAGAACTAAAGAAAGAAGAGTTCATAGGATGCCCAGATCACACAAGAGTAAACAATGCAGCCCCGATGCAAACTGAAGACTTCTGGTCCATGTGAGTGTTCTTTAAAAAAAAAAAAGGCTAGTAATAAATTAATTTTTAAAGTTTTCATTACATTTTTAATTGACTTTGATGAGAATTCTTTGTTTTCAGAGAATTCTTTGTAATAATTCTCTATGGTTCCCAGTTTTTTGGAATATAGATTTCCACTGTAGAGCATTAAAATTCAACATCTGTACACACTCTAGAGTGATCACCAGGACAAGTCCAGTTACCATCCATCACTACGCAGCTGACCCTCTTCATTCATTTTGCCTACCTCCCAACCCTCTTTCTCACCTATGGGGGGATGGAAAGAAAAGGAGAAAAGGAGGGGTCTCAGTGACCCCACAAGGTGGGAAGCAGGAGAAGTTTCAAAGGCTTCAGCATAGGCATGTGAGATTCTAGTGACCTTCCGATGAAATGTGTATTTTTAACAATGATTCCTTTGAAGTTAGTCCTTCTGAATATAATCTTATTAATAACAATACGATTGATCCAAGGGTAAAAAGGAGGGTATTTTTTTTAATGCCTCTGTACTCTATGGAAAAATGTAGTATTTAACTTTTATTTAGTGATGAGAATATAAATATAAAATCCTCTTCTTCCTTATATGTTCAATGAGTTTTGAGACCTTCAGCTTCTCATCTATAAAGGCGTCAGTGATAATGACTTCTGCTCACAAGGAAAAGATGAGGTTCAATTCAATAAACATATATTGCACACTTAATTAGGTTTGAGGTACTGAAGGATATTCAGAAACTAAATTATGAAAATCATTTTGCGACCTTTTTGGATTTCCTATTACATTTACATACATTTTACATAATGATTAGCCCAGGAAAAGGCTCATTCCAACATTAAATTCATAAATCTAATTAATACTCTTGAGTGCCGGTCAAACTTCATTTACTGCGTATGCAGTTTTAATTGTATTTTCTGAGATGGCCACTGTCTACACCTCTTTATTTTCTCTGATCCTAGGCCGTTCTATGGGCTGTTCCTCTCTTCAGTGAACCTACAGTGGTCTTCCAGTCCTGAGTGGTCACTTCCTGCAGCTCCTTTGAGTTTCAGCTTAAACAGCACATCCTGATTTCCTTGTTGGGTTTCCTCCTCTGTCACATGCCCTCAGTAACTCTTTATATAGCTTGCTCACCATCCTAGCCCCGTGCCTTGAACATAAAGATGCTTCATAGATGTTTGGTAAACAAATGAATGAATAATTGGCAATGTTGGTGCTCAAAGTTCTTACAACACTTGGCACTGTTACAAAGGGCAAGATTTTCACCAGACTAATAACCTCAGAGAGCTCTTACCACTTCTCAGAAGCAGGACATATACCGACACTGGACAGGAAACACTATAAGGAAACGCAGAGGAATGAAAAAGGGACACGGAGAACAACTCCAAAGGGATATGACGATATGGAAAAAATGAACAATGCTCCCTAATCATTCTGTATCTAACAGATTGAAGAGTGAAGTGTTACTTAAATGAAGAATCTGAAAACCAAGTACAGGTAACCCTCACAAGCATAATGTAATAACAGACTTAATAAAATAGTTTTTGGCAAAATAGAAGGCACATCAGCATGTTCCTGTGCTTTGCTGTTCTCATCATAAATAATTACACTGTGCATATTTAGAAGTGCTGGTTGAGCAAATGTTCTCTGCTGAGGACAATGACAAAACCTGTTCTTATTATATGGCCATGCACCCCACCCCCCACCCATAGGATCACAAGGTGCTGATACCCGCGGAGAGGCGTCAGGTCCTCTTCAAGTGGACCCTGGGCTCCCAAAGCCCAGAGCTCTCAGCAGCTGCCTGGACTGGCTTTTACTGTCTGCCTGGAGATTGACTGTATCGGCCTCTTCGAACCTGTAGTCTTTTCTCATGTATTCATGAGATTGTGTGTGTGTGTGTGTGTGCTTGGTTGCTTCAGTCGTGTCCGGCTCTTTGCAATCCTATGGACTGCAGCCCTTCAGGCTCCTCTGTCCATGGGATTTCCCAGGCAAGAATACTGGAGTGGGGTGTCCGGGGATCTTTCCCACCCAGGGATTGAATCCAGGTCTCCCTCTCTCTCTGTGTCCCATTTTTTCATTTCTCTGCGTTTCCTTATAGCGTTTCCTGTCCAGTGTCAGTATATGTCCTGCTCAGTGAGAAGAGCTCTCTGAAGTTATTAGTCTGGTGAAAATCCTGCCTTTTGTAACAGTGCCAAAGTGTTGTAAGAAATTTGAGCACCAACATTGGCCAATTACTCATTTATTTGTTTACCAAATATCTACAAAGCATCTTTATGTTCAAGTCACAGTGCCAGGATGGTGAGACAGTAGGTGGATTCTTCACCATCTGAGCCACCAGGGAAGCCCAACAATACTGGAGTGGGTAGCCTATCCCTTCTCCAGGGGACCTTTCCAACCCAGGAATCAAACCGGGATCTCCTGCATTGCAGGCAGATTCTCTACCAACTGAGCTATCTCGGAAGCCCTTAGGTGATTGTTTAACACTTGAAAAAATGAAAGTGAGGCATCTGTAGTGAGATCTTTGTCAAAATGTCCAAGATCCTGTTCTCAGTCTTAGCTGGGAACACGTCTGGAAACCCATCCCTTCAACTTTGTGGAATCAATAATCGTAATTAGGAAGATCAACAGTACCGAGAGCTCGCAGCAGATCAGTGCTGAGATTCGTCAATCAGGCGGTAAGTTGTTCAAGCACTGATCTGCCACGAGCTCTCTGGGTTTACAACTGAGATGGGTTTTAAATGATTCGCCTGTAAGATTTACTTGTGGTCCAGATAGATGAAGGGAAAGAAACAGCAAGTAACTTTCTCTTCATCAGTGGACAGTGACTTCAACTTGTACGTCTGGCTCCCTCCCCCGATGGGGGGCTTCTGGGGTCCTGGTTAGTGTGGGAAGGGGTGCAAAGTGCTACTGACCTCACCTCCAGGGAGGTGGTCACGTATAACGTATGACCTCCACTAGGAAAAATGCTCAAGGGCCTTCATGTAATCTGCAGCTCTAACCTCAGACATTTATCTTTGCAGAGACAAACACAGGTTCCTCTGGGCATAGGAATGAAAAAAAAAAAAAAGAAACAGTGTGATCAAAAACTTGAGTCTCCCCTGCCCCCAGTCAAGAGTTAGCCACATGTATCTGCTGAGCATCCTGGAGCATTCATTCCTTCTGTGCTCTGGCTTTTAGTAAGCAAGACACCTCACCTCATCCATTCACAGGCATTGAAACACATCCCAACATGTATAATATTCAATAATCATCCCCAAAGTGCCAAGCACAGGCTCAGGGCAAAGGCATCAGGGTGATACAGCAAAGGGAATGTAGAGAGAAGCAAAAACAGAATGATCCAGAAGGTTCTTCTGAGTAAGAGGGACTAATCATGCTGCCTGTTTGCTGTTTACAGAAATTGAGGTCTAAAAAATATTTGCAAACAATAAGTAATTTCCAATAAATTATCAGAGTCATGGCTGAGCTAGTTTTTATTCACTTCAATAATACTTTAAACTGTTAATATCACCAATCAGTCTGATTAGGCGATACATTCTCTCTCTTTATTTTTCTTCCAAAAAACTAAATGTTTTTGGTTCCCCGAAGCCCTGTTCCTAAGGAGAAATAGCGTTTGGCATTTACAAGAGCCCTGCTCTAAGGGTTAGCAGTATCTGACTGGGTGGATGAAAACCCGGGCAGGTATACCTCCTCTGTCACGCCTGCCCTTCACCCTGCCCAGCTACCTGCCCTCCAGGCTCCCGCTGATGGTTCCTACACGTTTTCCTTCTGTAAATCCCTGGATGGCTGCTCACAGCCTAGCAGTTGCACCTTCACCCCCTGGTGTGGAGCATGAGGTCACCTGATCCAGCCCCATCTCCCTTCCTCTCCTCCCATCCAGCCACGCCAACCCTCTGTAAGTATAACACACTTCTCATCCCCAGATCAGGCCAGCCCAGTGAATCACAAATACCTTTCTTTTAAGAGAGTGAAAGGACAAGCAGACTCTTTGAGGGTACACAGAACATCAGATTCTACTGAGTCAAGCAAGTTAATTGCCTCATTGACTCTTTGTCGATTTGGCATGTAGGGAATTTGACTTTTAGAGTCATTCTATGGGCTTCTCA
This sequence comes from Bison bison bison, assembly GCF_000754665.1. Taxonomy (NCBI): domain Eukaryota; kingdom Metazoa; phylum Chordata; class Mammalia; order Artiodactyla; family Bovidae; genus Bison; species Bison bison. The sequence goes on from NW_011495015.1 coordinate 2,853,271, forward strand.
GGTGACTCTGTGGTAAAGAGTCTGCCTGCTAATGCAGGAGACGTGGGTTCAATCCCTGGGTCAGGAAGATCCCTGGAGAAGGAAATGGCAACCCACTCCAGTATTCTTGCCTGGAGAATCCCATGGACAGAGGAAGCAGGTGTCACAGACTCACTGGTGCTCTCAAACTGAGTCCCTTTAACAAAAACTGCTATGTTATACCCAGCTGGAGACGTGAGCGCAGGCCCACAAGGAGAATAAAGCTCATTTCCCATATAGCGCCAAGATCAAATGGAACACATTTGAGAAATGGAACACATTTTCTTTAAATAAATACAATTGCTCTGCTGCTGCTGCTGCTGCTAAGTCGCTTCAGTCGTGTCCGACTCTGTGCTATCCCATAGATGGCAGCCCACCAGGCTCCCCTGTCCCTGGGATTCTCCAGGCAAGAACACTGGGGTGGGTTGCCATTTCCTTCTCCAATGCATGAAAGTGAAAAGTGAAAGTGAAGGCACCTGGTCCTTCTTAACTCATCCACATACTTTGAATCTTGGCCCCTACATCACCTCCTCAGAAAGACTAGCCAAACAAAATTAAGATACAAGCAGTGGTCTGTGTTGGTCCCCCAGGAGATGGGGGGGTCTGTGGTCTCAGAGAGACCCCCTTCCTACTTGCCAGGGAGACGCTTACTCTACTGTCCAAAAGTTGCTGCTGCTGCTGCTAAGTCACTTCAGTCGTGTCCAACTCTGTGCAACCCCATAGACAGCAGCCCACCAGGCCCTGCCGTCCCTGGGATTTTCCAGGCAAGAACACTGGAGTGGGTTGCCATGTCCTTCTCCAATGTATGAAAGTGAGAAGTGAAAGTGAAGTCGCTCAGTTGTGTCCGACTCTTAGCGACCCCATGCTCTACTGCCTCTTTATTCTTGATGGAATGAAAATTTGCTCTTCACCTTCTTTTAAGACTAAAAGTGGATTTTTCAGAGGAGAAGAGCTCTATAATGAGAAAAATAGCATCCTTTAATGCACTTAAAATTTTCTACGTAATTTATTACAAAAGAGTATTTGATGAGTGTATTCATGCTCAGTCATGTCTGACTCTTTGTGATCTTGTGGACTGTTGCCCACCAGGCTCCTTTGTCCGTGGGATCTGGAGTTGGTTGCCATGCCCTCCTCCAGGGGATCTTCCTCATCTAGGGATGGAACCCATGTCTCTAATGTCTCCTGTACTGGCAAGCATTTTTTTTTTTTTTTTACCACTAGTGCCATCTGGGAAGCCCTTGATGAGTAATATGAGTAAACAGTAAACATCAGAAGTTAACAACAAGCCTTAAATATCAGTACATGTTTCCTACTTTACTATGTAAGGCAAAACAGCATGAGGGAAAAGGACAGGAGTAAATGAAAACAGCACACGTTTGCAGTCTACCATGATGACAAATACAAGGCAAAACCAGTCTAACAAAAATCTGGACATGTTACATAAAAATAAACAAATTCTTGACTTCTATATGAAACTGCAGCTATTACATGATGCAGGTTTTTCGTTTTTAAATCAGAAGTGGTCTGGATGAATAAAGCATTTATGCTTGCCTTTGACTAGCAAGAAATATTTCCTATCTCATTTGAAATCTTAATTAACTAGAACACACATTGAAAAAGTAAGGCAAAATATGCCTTCAATTCCTTATGCCCTCTGCTCTTCTTTATTCTTAATGCAATGAAATTCCTATTTGCTTTAAGATTTTGGCCCCAATTCTCAGCCACATAAACTATTCACAAATTGCTTTTTAAACCTATCTGTTGAGGAAGCATTCAACTGAGAGGCCAACCAGATGTAAGTCTCCGATGACTACCAATGCACAGCATTACAATAATCAGGGCTAAAGACAAGGAAGCAACCCAAATGTCCATCGACAGATGAATGGGTAAAGAGGGACATGGTATGGATATACTGGAATATTACTCAGCTATAAAGAGAATGAAACAATGCCATTCGCAGCAACAAGGATGGACCTACAGATTACCACACTAAGCGAGGTAAGTCAGAAAGAAAAAGACAAATACTACGTGATGTCACTTATATGTGGAACCTAAAGTATGACATGAAGATCACGGCATCTGGTCCCATCACTTCATGGGAAATAGATGGGGAAACAGTGGAAACAGTGTCAGACTTTGTTTTTCTGGGCTCCGAAATCACTGCAGATGGTGATTGCAGCCATGAAATTAGAAGATGCTTACTCCTGGGAAGAAAAGTTATGACCAACCTAGATAGTATATTCAAAAGCAGAGACATTACTTTGCCAACAAAGGTCCATCTAGTCAAGGCTATAGTTTTTCCAGTGGTCATGTATGGATGTGAGAGTTGGACTGTGAAGAAGGCTGAGCGCCGAAGAATTGATGCTTTTGAACTGTGGTGTTGGAGAAGACTCTTGAGAGTCCCTTGGACTGCAAGGAGATCCAACCAGTCCATTCTAAAGGAGATCAGCCCTGGGATTTCTTTGGAATGGCTGATGCTAAAGCTGAAACTCCAGTACTTTGGCCACCTCATGAGAAGAGTTGACTCATTGGAAAAGACTCTGATGCTGGGAGGGATTGAGGGCAGGAGGAAAAGGGGACGACAGAGGATGAGATGGCTGGATGGTATCACCGACTCGATGGACGTGTGTTTGAGTGAACTCCGGGAGATGGTGATGGACAGGGAGGCCTGGCGTGCTGCGATCCATGGGGTCACAAAGAGTCAGACACGACTGAGCGACTGAGCTGAACTGAACTGAAAGTACGACACAAATGAACTTATCTATGAAACAGAAACAGACTCACAGACAGAGAACAGACTCGCCAAGGGGTCAGGGGGTGGGGGAGGGATGGACTGGGAGGTTGGGATCAGCAGAGGCAAAGTATTATATATAAAATGAATAAACAAGGTCCTATTCTGTAGCACAGGGAACTGTATTTAATATCCTATGATAAACCATAGTGGAAAAGAATCTGAAAAAGTTATACATATATATGTCTAACAGTCACTTTGCTGTACAGCAGAAATTAAACACAAGATTGTAAATCAACTGTATTTCAACGACAACAACAAAAAATTGGGGCTTTCTCTTTATTAGAAGAACGAAGTTGCTGCCATGAATTAAAATTACATTCACGCAGTTCAGCCCTAATGTCCTGGTTGCTGATGTGATTTCTGCCCTCCTTCCCCTTCTCCCTGAAGACTCACAACTGTAATAGATGTTTTCCCCACTCAATAGTTTCTCCTGAATGAATGAATCAAAGACTGATTTGGTAATCTTTGAACATTTCACTGAAATGAATATCAAAATATTTAATTAGTTAACATACTCAAGCTCTGAGTTTTAATTAAGAAGACACAGAGCTCCAAAACATTTAGGAACAAATTAAAGCAACAATGCCTGAAGAACAAAAATGAGAGTCATTGGAATTACAACAACGTGATGGAGTCTCAAGCTACAGCCCATTAGAAGGTATAAAACATCATTAATGAGGGTTACTGCACAGAGCAGATTACAAGACAAACACATACATCACGGGAGTAAAATCATAGACAGAACTTCTGTTGGTGCACGAAAAGCACAGCACTTTGTGTGCAACTCATTCTTTATTTAGAGTTGCTCTTTTACTGCCAGATTATAAGGGTTTCCTCCGTCAGACTGTGTCTGCATGTAATAAACAGTGGAGAGAAAAGAGAGAATGCAGGTGATTCTAAATGAGTTAAAGAAAATGAAGCTTTTCCCTGTCTTATTAAAGGAAAAAAAAAATTGAACCCATGGACAGACATTAAAATTCGGTCCTGGGTGCCTGTTTACCTGCCGGAATGATGGACTCTGTGTTCCTCCTGGCCATCTTGGGATTTAAATAATTTTATGTGACAGAGCTGGTGTGTTGATCAATAAAAAGACAACAATCACTTATGCTAAGAGTTTAGTGCAATTTCAAGAATCTGCATTAAGCAAGCTGAGTGTCTGTAGTGGAATCAATATACAACCACCTCACTTAGTGAAGTGCCTTAGTGAAGTATGACTAAATTTTCAACACCAATGAATATGGATTCAAGAAAAATCAAATCAATCGAAAGAATGGGTTCTTTGCAATCACACAATGACAGTACTTTTGAACACATAATACTGTGCAAAATCCAGGAAAGCTAACAGATGTTCGCTTCCATTTCCTCTTCTCGTATTTATCTTACCATTTGGGAAAAGCTTTCTTGTATTGCAGTTTGATTACATGTGCATTTTGCAGATTTCCAGATGTGTTCAAATGTTTCAATCTACATTATGGCTTTATATTTTAGGTCCCTCTGATTCCCTAATCAGAGTTCTTATTTCTCTAAACATTAAATGAAATTGAAAATTTTCATATAACCCATTTAGACTGAGAGCATTATGGACAATTTTTTTCCAAACTAGTCTTTCTAGATATATTGGGCTTCTATCTACTCAATAGGTAATCAGTCCCATTATGCCGCACTATAATAATGAATCTCTTGAAGAGAATATTCATTTTTCTGCAAAAAAATCTTTTTGACAGGTGAGTCTGAGATAATTTCCTTTCTCAAACTTGTGCCAATAAAATTTTCCCATTTAAGACAAGCATCCTTCCAGTAAGGTAGCATCTGTAGTGGATTTCTTTATAATGATAGTAAGAGGCTGCCATAAGAATTGATCTCTATTCTAGCATTATAGATTTCCTTGATGGATACAAATAGTAAATTTGTTCATTTCAAGTTGCTAACATTGTGAAAGCAGGTATAATAGAGGTAGAATGCAAAGTGACCCCGGCCAGTCCCAGGGATGGTTAGCCAATAACAAGATGATGTTTCATAAAAGCAAAACAGTGCTGAACTCAGAAAATCAGGTGGTATGACAGGTGTGAAAGAGCATATGACAACACAAACTGAAATCTTCTCAGAGTTAGAGCTGGGCCTGATGAAATGATGGGGCACCTGCATTTTGGACACCCTGATCAGCATCTGAATTTGTATTTTTATAGACATAGAAATAAAAAGCCCGAGGGTGTCTCCAACTAATTAGTAAAGCTCCAGAGTCTCTGAAAACAAATGTGAAAGTGTTAGTAGTTCCGTCATGTCCGACTCTTTGTGACCCCAGGGACTGTAGCCCACCAGGCCCCTTTGTCCATGGGATTTCCCAGACGAGATACTGGAGTGGGTTGCCATTCCCTTCTCCAGGGGATCTTCCCAACCCATGAATTGAACCTAGGTCTCCCACACTGCCGGAGATGGCAATGGCACCCCACTCCAGTACCCTTGCCTGGAAAATCCATGGACGGAGGAGCCTGGTAGGCTGCAGTCCATGGGGTCACTAAGAGTCGGACATGACTGAGCAACTTCACTTTCACTTTTTACTTTCATGCATTGGAGAAGGAAATGGCAACCCACTCCAGTGTTCTTGCCTGGAGAATCCCAGGGACGGGGAAGCCTGGTGGGCTGCCGTCTATGGGGTCGTACAGAGTCGGACACGACTGAAGTGACTTAGCAGCAGCAGCTCCCACACTGCAGGCAGATTCTTTACCATCGGAGCCACAAGGAAGCCCAATATGTAAAGGAAAAGAACAAAATCATGTCTTAGCAAGGCAGATGGTAGAAAACATGAATAGTCATTTGGGACACAATTGAAAATTTTGAAAGACAAGAAAAGGAGTTCTGGGGAGAGGACTAACATGGATTGCCCAAAGAAATGTTACAGGAAAACCTAAGACTTGGAAAGACCTACACAAAGATACAGATGACAATCCAGCTGAAAAGGTTAGGAGGAAAGAAGCCACAAGAACCGAAAAAGTGTGAAGGAGTTTCTGTAAGAATAGAACAGAATGGGAGAAATGGTTAGGATTTCAGCCTCCTTCAGTTTGGAGGCTCTGAAAGTAAATGACCTCCACCCCCTCATGTCATCATGAAGCCTTTCGACACAACCCTGACTCCTGTCCTCATGGCCTGTTATTGCTGAGTCTGGGCAGCTCTTAAATTGGTCAGAGAAAAACAATGTTCTCAAGGCCACGGCTGGAGAGTGAATTATCCTTTAATAATAATTCAGCATTCTGGAGTGAACAGAGTCTGACTTACGGTTATAGGTATGCTTGGGTTTTGGACAGACACCTAATGAGGGTGAGTCTGGGTCATTCAGTTTGTGCAACCCATATCAGTGCCACACATATCAACCCAAAGGGCCTGGGTAGTGTCAGTGGCATTGCTTTTCTTGCAGAAATAATTCTTACACCTGGAGAGAGCTTTTACATATTTCAGAGCATTCTCACTCACTGGGCCTATGAATGGCCATCCGAAATCCCTTCAGGGGCTACTACGTTAAGAAAGCAGAGTAAATTAAAAATTGTCTCTTGCCATTTTGTAGGGTTTTCAAATAAAAATGTCTGTTTCTACACTAATTTGATCTCTCTATCAACTAATGCTTGTCTGTTTTTCATCTTGAGCCTGTGAACTGAAACTTATATATCTTATCAGGCAGAAGGAAGTTCAGTGACTCACTCTTTGATACTGTAGAGAAAACGTGATCAAAGACGGCCAGGTTTCAGAAGGTTAATGAAATAAAACTCTACAAAAGGCACAGGGAAATGAACCCCACACAGCCTTATTTGTGAATGTAAATGTTTCCTTGGAGAATGCTATTCAAAGGAATAGATTATTTTGAAGGGAAGTGATTCTGATAGCACAAAATATCGGAATTCTTCTGAAATGACTAGAAATTTCATTTATATAAATTATTGAGCTTATGACAAGTTCATATTCAAGAGTTATTGAGGCATTCCTTTGCTCCTTCCTAAGAAGAATACATTTATTTTATTCATTCACTGTAAAAGTTATAATTTGTAATTTCTTGGCTATATAAATCATCATGTGATGAGAAATGGGGTCTACATGGTGGTAATAAACCTAAATCTGTTCAAATAAAGACTTCACAATTGTCTTTCCAATCACCTGTTTCTTTAAAAAAGTACAGTTATATAGTACACATTCAATGGAAAGATTAGTTGGTTTACTAAAGATTAAAGATTTAAAACTCCATGTAAACAAAACAAATAGACAAAAATAACTCACAGCGTCTATTTAAGGACTACAGCTCAGGACACTGATACCATCTGCCCATGGGTAACTAAACTGCAGAGAGCAATTACCTTTTAGGAGGAAAGCCACCTCTGAACAGATTGGGGTTTTTGTTCCTTAACTTCAAAGAACAACCACGTGCATCAGAATCAAACTCCTTACACAACACTTAATCACTCACATCAAAGCCCCTTCTTTCCCCTCAGTCCTTTCTTTTAATTAGAACTCATAAGGACATGGTTTTACATGCTGAGTGAGGTCTGCAGCAAATCCCTAGAAGGCACGTGGGAGAAATGTACCCATCTGACTTGGGTTTTCACCTAAAACAACCCCTTCTCGGCTCCATACCTGACGGGTGCACCTCGACTGTGTGCAGGCTTCAGCAGGACCGTCACTGTGCTGTCCGTCTGATTCAAGGGCGTCTCCAGTTCATAAGCCGGCATGGAGGGTGCTGGGGAAGATGCAGGAGATGGGGAACCCATGATTTCTGGTTTGCCTTTTCTTCCTACTTTCATTTACAATGAGCACTAAGAACACAGTACACTTAGTCTATTAATAAATTGCCATGAACAGCCTTTATGTATCTGCCCAACCTTTAACAAGAGGGACAACTGTTACAACCAGCATGTGTTGACTTTGGTCTTGAGTTTAACCTGGGAGGGGGCATGAGGGGACTTAGGAGGTGTTGGTAATACTCTGTTTATTGATTTCAGTTCTCCCTTGATGGATGTAGCCATTACACCCATACATTCATGCACATCATTGCAATTATATTGCAAATTGTAAAATAAGTTTAATTTGTGTGTTTTTATGTACATATGTTTTTCTCAAAAAATTAAATGCAAATTTAAGAAATAATTGCTAAGATCATAAAACTGATCATTTCAGTTCTCCCATCTAAGGCAAGGTTTCTAGTGTCCCAAAGGTTCATCCAAGATTTGAAGAGGTCCTTAGGAGTCAGAGGGCCTTGCTGGACTTAATGACCACTTGTGGGCTCTTCTGGAAAGTATGACTGAGAGAAAGATACTGAGTTGAAGTAAGAAAGGCTTGGGTTTGACTTTCTGCTGCATTTTGTTTCGACCAGCATGAAAGCTCAGGGACAATTATTATCTCTGAAGCTTCAGGTTACTCATCTTTTAAAACAGGAGAAATTATCCTGTAGGGTTATTACGGGAATTCAAAGGGATTACAGACAAAGAGAGTGGGGCAAATATAATTCTACAAATGTTCAATCTCTTTGCAGCACAATTCCTATTTCCAAGGCCATTTCTGGGCATTCTTTGTTTTCTAGATTAAGTCTAATTACGACAAGATAACGGAGCTCTTGAATAATTTTGTGATCACTGTGGACACGACACATCATTTCATGAAGGCTGTGATGCTGGGGGTGCGGGAACATGGCCTTTTTAAGACCCTGAGGTCTACGTACCTGATGAGAACATTAAAGATCATTTTTTGCAAATACAGTTTCTAAAATCTCTTACATATAAAAAGCTTTTACTGTAAAAGACATGGATTACAGCTCAGGTCCATTTACTGGATTTTCTCAGCACTAAAATTAGCTCAAATTCTACCAAAAATGAACTCCAATTAATGACACAGAAATCACATTTTGTGTAGAGAGTAGTTCTTGGAAGTCCATGAAAGGAGAAAATGTGGGGTCCATAAACTATAAAAAATTTTTTTGAACTATAAAAATCAAATATTTACTGCTAATGAACCTTTCCAGCATAACTAAGATGTTAACTGGCTTTGCTTTGGGACAGAGCTGCAGAACTTGATGAGCTAAGAGTGATCAGACTCATGCTAACCAGAACTTTTATCTAACACAAATGGGAAAAATGAATTAGTTTCTAAAAGAGTAGCCTCTTAAAGATAATAACCTTGGAAATAGGATTTCCATGGGGAGAAGTTACCCCCAGAAGGGGGATGTGAAGCTATGTACATTGGTACACATGACCTCTTTAAATCTCTGTGATAAATTCATATACCAGATTAATACCATTTTGATTTACATCCAGGGTAAATTCACTAGATCAAGGTTAGAGAAGAAGTACTTGGGAAAATAATAGCTAGGATTCAAATTTTCTGATTCCATGCCCAGTGGTCTTTCTCTTCACCCATCTGTACCACTTAATGTCATTTTCCCAACCTCCCAAGTATTCTTCCTCTTTTACTATTCTCTACATTGCTTTTATAAGCTAAAACTTTCTATCAACTGTCAAGTGCCTATTAAACTTCAAGTTAAGTTTGTACTCATAAATGAACTCTTATACAATGCAAAGTTATCCCTTAAGCTATACCTGCTTAAAATCAAAATTCCAAACCTCCCTCCTCTCTCAAAACCTAATAGAATGCTTATAGTACTTGAGTTTATCTTTCTCCCTTTGGTTTTAAAGGAAAACGTAAAACCTTTCACAAAACTAGGGATGAGGGACAACAGGCATGAAAATCAGGCTATCACTTGGCTAACCCTGACTGATGAGAAGTGACCTCCCTCACCTCCACTCTGCTCTTCTAACCCCCAACCAGTTACAGCTCAAACTCAAATACTTCTGCACTTGGATCCAAAGGGGGAAAATGGAAGAGAAAAATGTTCCTGGAACTGTGCTTATGGCTGCTGCATTTCCCACACCAGATGGTAACTCCATTTCCTCTAGTCTGAAGCTCAAAGACATTTTCTGCACAGTCGCACGTGCCCAGAAATATTTCCCAAGTTACGTCTTTTGTTGGGTAGCATAACTGAGTCTCTACAAGAAAAGAGCTGGCAGGTATAAGTGCCTGGCTCCCCCTGCTCCCCACTGCCCGTAGTCACCTCTCTTTTCTGGTTGTGAAACCACTAATGGTCAAGGTCTAAGGAAGGCTGAGCCTTCGGGAAGGGACTCCATGTAAAGCTGCCTTTCTGCTGAGCATTTCATCATGAGAGATCTCCTTAGACATTTTCCCAACCCGGCTGCTCTGGGAACTTGGGATGGAGGAGGGCAGAGAGTCCTCAGAACAGGATCTTCTGTTCACATTAAAGTTCTTCAATATACACTCTTGAATCAGTGCCTACTTCCCGACCAGGATGACGATCTGAAGCTCCTGGCTGGTAAATATTTGTAGCATTTTACCAAATTTCATGAGTCTGATTTTCATACATTCCCAAATACAAATTTATGTGTACGTTTGGGTGAGCTTTGCACACTTGACAACGGGAATGAGAAAGTACTCGAAGGCTACTTCTGATAAAAGACAAAGCTCATGAATGTATGATACCTGATATTTTGGTGGTGAACTGATTTGTTGCCGGGGGTCCAAAGCCCTTAGCTGTGCTGGCTCGGATGGTGAAGGAGTACGTGGTTCCTGGATACAGTCCGAAAAACAGGAAGTGGGTTTCATTTCCCAGTTTTGAAACTCTTCCACTTTGATTGGATAGATCTATTTCTGGGTCAAAGGAACTGACTGCTTTGTAGGTGATCTGTAAGAGAATAAGAATGTGATGAAGTGTCTGGGCAGATGGACCAAGATGGTGTCTTTATCCAATAAACCCTCCTGATGCATGCACTGTCAGATGCTTGATGATAAGCTCTCCTGTTCCCTTGGACTCTTCGAATCCTGGACCCAGTGAACGGGCACAGGAACTCGGCCAAAACTGTTACGAGTTATTACTTTTATAGACAGAGGAACTGAAAGCCAGTAGATTAGAACATAAAGAATGAGCTCATGTTTAAGCTAATATCTTGAAGTTGTTTGCTTTCAAAATGTCGTGTTGGAAAACTACATTACAGATGGCTTAAAACAAAATAACAAAATATACAACCAACTCAAACAGATAAGACCCGACAAGGAGAGGGCCTCATCTCTCACCCAAGGGTCAGAGTCTGGTTTTATACTGAAGAGGATTACTGTCTACTGGGAACAAGGGTACTTTTAAGCGTTCTACTCCATGTGGGCAAAGTTATCTGCTCCAAAAATAAATCCTAGACGCTCGTCAGCAGCTCTTGATGGATGACTGTGGTGTTTGTGATGGTGTCCTATTCACTTTTCTTCTTCAGAGCAAAGCTGTCCAATAGGACAGTCAGGACGGGAAGGTTCTATTCTGCACTATTCAGCGTCGTGGCCCCTAATCACAAGTGGCCATGGAGCACAGGGAACATGGCTGGTGAGACTGAGAAGCTGAACATTTTATTTCACTTTATTACTATTTGAAAAAATCCTTTAAAAAATGAAGTATAGTTGATGTAGACAACTTAGCAACTAAACAACAAGGTGGATATGTGCTCAGTCGTGTCTGACTCTGTGAGGCCATGGACTGCAGCCCACCAGGCTCCTCTGTCCATGGGATTTCCTAGGAAAGAATACTGGAGTGGGTTGCTATTTCCTTCTCCAGGGGATCTTCCTGACTCAAGGACTGAACCCACATCTCCTGCATTAGCAGGTGGATTCTTTTTTTTTTAATTTAATTTTATTTTTTAACTTTACAATATCGTATTGGTTTTGCCATATATCAACATGAATCCGCCCTTTACCACTGAACCATCCGGGGAGCCTACAGTCTGTTAATCCCAAACTCCTAATTTATCCCTTCTTCCCTTTCCCCCTTGGGTAATCATAAGTTCATCTTCCATGGCTATGAGTCATTTTATTTGAATTAACTAAAACTTAAAATGCCCAAATAACTAGGAGCTGCCATTTTGGACTCAGTGCATTTCTGGAAGTTTTCATGATGTTTATCACATAACAGTGTTCAAAGCACCCTGGATGAGTCTGGATTGTGTGAAAATAAATATAACATAGGTGTTTTTAAATTCTGCCCTTTCAAATGATGCTTGAAAGAATTTCACTCTAAGTAGTTCATCAACTTCTCAAGAACGTGCATTTTAGGGGTGATTACTAACTTCTCCTGGTTGTAATGATATAATTTTTAAATGCAGCATATTCAAAAGTTTTAAATTGCAAAACTGAGCACTTTTCTTGCTTTCAAATAGGTTAAAGTTACTTATAATTTATGTGCATGAACACTAACACTGTTATTATACCAAGTGATAACTGACATTCTTTCTTCTTATATTTACACCATGTCATTATAATTAAGGAGACCTCTCTGAGAGAATATTTAGATTGAATCAACTAAGCAATGGCAAGAAAATGTTTGCTGTATGTATTAATCACCGCCGTGCACGACACCATCAGAGTCTGACAGCAGATCTGCTGTTAACCCTCTCGCTGGTTTCCTTCTCAAGGTTCCTCAGAGTCAAGAGTAAGACTGAGTCCACTCACGCTCCTGTCCAGTGACTTCAATGCCACCTCTGTGTACCTAGCTGCTTACATTGACTCCCACCCTGAGAGCCCCAGAGAAAGCAGATCTAAGCTGTGACAACATAACCACTCTCCCCAAGTCCATTACTTCACTCATTCACAACATCTCTACTGCACGTCTCTTGGGTGCCAAGCACGGTGCTCTGGGCTGGGGTCTCACATGGTGACTCAATGTGATGACTGACTGGTGGCGGGGGAGCAATATGGTGGATTAAAGAGAGATGCAACCTAGAAGTTATGACACATCCTAATTGGAACATGCTAGCCTCCCTGGTGGCTCAGTGGTAAAGAATTCACCTGTAATGCAAGAGATGTGGGTTTGATCCCTGGGTTGGGAAGATCCCCTGGAGTAGGAAATGACTACCACTCCAGTATTCTTGCCTGGAGAATCCCATGGACACAGGAATCTGGGGGCTACAGTTTGTGGGGGTCACAAAGAGCCCGACATGACTTAACGACTGAACACAACAAGAAGGGAATGATTTCAGAGAGACTGCTAGGAGTTCAAGACTGAAACCAAAGACCTGTCTACCCTGTCTCAAGCTGGAGCTCACATTCCGCGTATTCATAAATCCTTCCCAATCCCACTCTGAGGATCTCTGGATCTGCTAAACCCTGGAGTTGTGACGGTGTCCCCACCGTCCATCTGGCAGTAACTCATGGAGTGCGCTAAGAGCTCTTTGTGGTCTAAAATCGTGATTAAACATGACAAAGGAATTCAAACTTTCCATATAACTGTCTCTCTTTTTTTTCCCTGAAGAGTGATACCTTATTCTTTTTGATCCCACTGTGATAGGTAAATATTTGGCCCTCAGTGTATGTTCTCCTGAGAACTCCCAAGGAGAGCAGGTGAGCACTCACAGACACGCTCACAGTGCAGCGAGGAGGATGTCCGCTCTGCTGCTGCCAACGGCAAAGCAAACAGCAAAGCCTTCATCAGAGAACTTGCTGTTTTACCAGGGCTGAGGGGTTTGGGCTCACCTCTAGCCATAACCTTGCAGGATCAGCTAGACTGGGTTTCTTAACTCTCTTTTGGTAACACCCCTCAATAATTTATTTAAAAGCACAAATTCTCTCTTCCTGACCCATAACAATGCACATTTTGTTGTTGTCTAGTTGCTAAGTCAAGTCCAACTCTTTGGGACCCCATGGACTGTAACCGGCCAGGCTCCTCTGTCCATGGGATTTCCTAGTCAAGAATACTGGTGTGGGTTGCCATGCTCTCTTCCAGGGGACAAATCTTCCTGACCCAGGGATCAACCTGTATCTCCCACACTGGCAGGTGGATCCTCTACCAGTGAGCCACTACAATGCCTGTATAAACTCCTCTTAAAATAAAAAAATAGCGAACCCTCTCCCTCATCTAAAAAACCCCTAAAGAGCAACTCTGTTGTGTCCAAGTGGACACAAAATGTTGGAAAGTGCATGCTGCTGCTGCTGCTAAGTCGCTTCAGTCGTGTCTGACTCTGTGCAACCCCATAGACGGCAGCCCACCAGGCTCCCCCGTCCCTGGGATTCTCCAGGCAAGAACACTGGAGTGGGTTGCCATTTCCTTCTCCAATGCATAAAAGTGAAAAGTCAAAGTGAAGTCGCTCAGTCGTGTCCAACTCTTCACGACCCCATGGACTGCAGCCTACCAGGCTCCTCCATCCTAAAACTCATCCAGAGCCCTGGGAGTCTGAATTCCAGGGATAAAAAGGTTCCTTGGAAATAGAGTGAACTTGGCTCTGAACTCCACGGCCTGCAAGGAGCTGATAACGGTCAGTAAGTGCCTCTCCTCCTGAGTGGTACGTCTGAAGGGCACCCAGCTCCACGCTCGCACCCAAGTGTAATGTGCCTTTTCAGTATTTATTTTTTCATTTGCTCATTCGGCATGTCTGGGAAGTGCCTATCAAGTACCAGGCTGTGGATGACCAGCAGGGACTCCCAGGAGGGAAGTCCAGGGCTCAGCTCACACTTGGCCATTTCTCTGGCTGAGGGCCAAGTCGATTCTAACAACACCTCTATTAAGAAAGAACCCTGATGTTCCAGGGTGAACCCAGGGACTTGATACAAAGCCCATGCTAAAAACAAACTGACAGGCAGACCACACATGGGATCAATTAGGTGAGATGGAAGGAGCACACACTGGGTGATTTCTGATTGGCAGGTTGGGGCCTGTGGCACTCCAGCATCATCTTCCCCTCTCATGACTAAGTTTCAAATCCTAGAGAACCAAAATGGGGTAACACCCCATCTCCGACCATGGCTGCAATGCCAGCCAGCCTTAACTAGGTCCTTCAATGCATGCGCAAGCAATCAGAGGAAGCAACAATCTGATTCCAGGGGACACAAGAACCTAGGATACTTCAGGGAAAAGTTCAAAATTTGACTGAAATGTAGGAAAGATCAGCAGAAGTGCCTTAGAAGGAGAATGAGGGGAAGGTGTTAGGAGGAAAGAAAGTATCAGCAGAAGCAGGTGTGATGGATCAGAAGGTTCACAGGGAAAAGAAAATTCCATACACACAGCTCCTTCCATTCCAGTTGAAAATCATGGCAGAAGCAGTAATGAATATCAACTGGCATGGTACCACAGGAGGCCTGGAACACTGATGTCAAACAGGCCCCTCAATTTTCCTTCTCTCCACCCTTTGATCTGTCTCATTGGGCTTCCCTGGTGGTTCGGACAGTAAAGAATCTGCCTGCATTTCGGGAGTCCTGAGTTCAATCCCTGGGTTGGGAAGACCCCGTGGAGAAGGAAATGGCAACCCGCTCCAGTATTCTTGCCTGGAGAATCCCAGGAACATAGGCTACAGTCCACGTGGTCCCAGAGTCGGACGTGACTGAGCAACTAACACTTTGACTTTCTTCCTTTGAGGGGACCCTGGCTCACTGAGCCCAGCTCTCCAGGCTGGGCGTTTTGAGGGATTTTCAATGCTCCGACTGTCTATATCCCCAATCAGCTGACGACTCCAGACTGTTCTTTACTATGTGCCTGACAATCTTGCACGCACTGCTGCATGGAAGCAACACGTGGTTCTCATTTCATTCTTTTCTATACTCAGTTGCTGACGGGACTGCTTACTTCTAAAAGAGGAGGGAGGGATCTTACATAGTTTGTCCTCTTCCAGCATCTTATACATACTAAGTGGTTTCTTTTTTTTTTAACGCTTGTTGACGTGTTACTCTCATGACTAACAGCCTGGAGGCCATATACAGTTAGTGAGGACAATGAAAATACTGGGACATGTATTCCTGTGCACTGGGGAAAAGTGAATGTTGCTCAGTCATGTCTGACTCTTTGCAACCCCATGGACTGTATAGTCCATGGAATTCTCCAGGCCAGAATACTGGAGCGGGTTGCCTTTCCTTTCTCCAGGGGATCTTCCCAACCCAGGGATTGAACCCACGTCTCCTGCATTGCAGGCAGATTCTTTACCAGCTGAGCCACAAGGGAAGCCCAAGAATACTGGGGTGGGTAGCCTGTCCCTTCTCCAGGGATCTTCCCAACCCAGGAATAGAACCCTGGGGTCTCCCGCATTGCAGGCGGATTCTTTGTCAACTGAGCTATGAGGGAAGCTAGTAATAACTGATAAACTTCCTTAACCAGGCTCGATATGTGGTGTTTGCATTTTGATACTGTACTATGCTTGGTTGCTCAGTCATGTCCAACTCTTTGTGACCCTATGGCCTAGAGCCCATCAGGCTCCTCTGTCTATGGAATTTCCCAGGTAATAATACTGGAGTGGATAGCCATGCCCTCCTCCAAGGGATCTTCCTGACCCAGGGATCAACCTGCATCTCTTGCGTCTTCTGAATTGCAAGCGGATTCTTTACCAACTGCGCCACCTGGGAAGCCCTCTTCTTACCTATATTTGAGTTTTAAGACCTGGTTTATGACACAGTGGGTTTCCCTTGTGGCTCAGGTGGTAAAGAATCCACCTGCAATGCAGGAGACCTGGGTTCAATCCCTGGGTTGGGAAGATCCCCTGTAGAAGGGAAAGGCTACCCACTCCAGTATTCTGGCCTAGAGAATACCATGGATTGTATAGTCCATGGGGTTGCAAAGAGTTGGACATGATTGAGAAACTTTCACTTCACTTTATGACACATTCACACAGCCCTTTTGTAGTAGCGTTTAGATCAGTGTCAACTGGGACATCTTTGCTGTTGAATCAGAGAGATTAATGGGTTCTGTTTCTGAATTATGATTCCTATTGTTTTTATATAAAAGCTACTTCTTAAAAAAATAAAAAAATAAAAGCTACTTTTTATACAAAGATTATGCTCCATGGGATCAGAAAAATAGAATCTTGTCTTTATTTTCTGTCTGCCTAGATATCAACATGTGGCTTTCAGGAAAGTGAACCAATTTCTTGGAACTTAACATTGATTTCAAAGATTGTATATTTTTTAGTAAAATATTCTGTTATCCTAAGATAAGAATCTAGAAGGCAGAACTAAAAAGTGGTCATGGGGCCAAAAGTATTAACTAAAAGATTCTGATCACAGAGTTAAAAAAGAACCTGTTTGACTTGATTGTAAAAAACAACTCTACAAAAGCAGAGGCATGAATTTTCATAACACTCTATTCTTTTACCATGAAGCAGCCTAGGAAAGTGTCAATCATTCCACACGAAAATCAACTTTTTTAACCTTTCCTCTTACTTTGTTTAGCTTTCAATGAACAACATTTTTTTTTTTTTTTTGCATTTCAATACCAATTTTCCAAAGGTACAAGGAAGCATAACTGTGAGGCTAGTTGGGTCAGGGAGACGGGTCACCAGTGATGACTGTCTGACAGCAAATCTTTCCCAGCTTTGTCAGTAGCTTTGAAAGGTATTCAGGTAAAGGTCCCATGGGAAGAAAGCCTGCAAATTTCAGAAACCTAACAACATATAATTTTGTTGAATTTGCATTCATATAAGTGCTAGCTTGAAAAAAATGCACCTGCTTGTTTCTATGACAATAGGCAGAGTGAAATCATGCTCATACAGATGTGATGATGACTGCCACCCCACTAGGGCTGTCATTTTTTCCCCCTGAACAAGTCATCAGGTTCTGCTCTGCTATCAACAGGCAAAACTATGTCACAGAAGTCTATAGTCTATAAGAAACCAAGAGAAATTATTCTGTTGCTAACCCAAGACAATGTCTAGTGACTCTGCTAATTGGATCATCAGGGTTCTATAATTCAGGAGTAAAGGAGTTTAAGGATTCCCTGGTGGCTCAGATGGTAAAGCATCTGCCCACAAAGCAGGAGACCTGGGTTCGATCCCTGGATGGGGAAGATCCCTTGGAGAAGGAAATGGCAACCCACTCCAGTACTCTTGCCTAGAAAATTCCACGGAAGGAGGAGCCTGGTGGGCTACAGTCCAGGGGGCCGCAAAGAGCTGGACACAACTGAGCGATTTCACTTTCACTTTCAGAGGAGTTTAGAGCTGGCAAGGACAGGAGGCCATGGTTGCCTCCTAAATAATGTATATACTGCGAATGCCTGCTAAGTTGCTTCAGTCGTGTCCTACTCTTTGCAACCCTATTGACTGTAGCCCGCCAGGCTCCTCTGTCCATGAGATTTCTCCAGGCAAGAATATTGGAGTGGGCTGCCATTTCCTCCTTCAGGGGAATCTTCCTGACCCAGTGATCAAACCCGTGTCTCTTTCATCTCCTGTACTGGCAGGCAGTTCTTCACAACTAGCGTCATCTGGGTAGCCCAAACTAATATGTACTACAGAACACATTGTTTTTAGTAAAGGTGATTTTAGGGAGGGGAGGAGGAAGAGGGTGAGATATATGGAGAGAGTAACATGGAAACTTACATTACCATATGTAAAATGGATCAGTTCAGTTCAGTCGCTCAGTTGTGTCTGACTCTTTGTGACCCCATGAACCGCAGCACGCCTGTTCATCACCAACTCCCAGAGTCCACCCAAACCCACGTCCATTGTGTCAGTGATTCCATCCAACCATCTCATCCTCTGTCATCCCCTTCTCCTCCTGCCCTCAATCTTTCCCAGCATCAGGGTCTCCCAGTGGGAATTTGCTGTATGACTCAGGGAACTCAAACAGGGACCCTGTGACAGTCTAGAAGGCTGGGGTAGGGGGGAGGTTTGGGAGGAGTAGACATGGGTGTACCTATGGATGATTATACATTATGTATATACCTACTGATGTCTGACAGAAAACCACAGAATTCTGTAAAGCAATTATCCTTCGACTAAAAAAATAAAGTGGCAAAAAAAGCAAAAAAAAAAAAAAAGTCATTTTTAAACTATGTCATGTTGTGGCTTTTCATACAATAACAGGTAATCTGGACACATCTAAATCACTGTGAGTATACATCCTGAAATTATTCATAATTTGAAAACTCATCTTTAATTATTTCTGCTTCTATTCAGTAACCATTATAACTAGTGAAAGCATTCCACTTCTTAAAAGGCATGATGCCGCTATGTATTTTTAAATACTAGATAGGTGAGCAACCAGACAAGTTATAGTAAAAAAGTAAATTACTAACAAGGTGTATCTTACCTCATAGAGAGTGATGACACCATAGGTTTCAATTGGTTCTCGCCATTGAAGGAATATCTTCTCTTCAAAGGTACTTCCTTGGATGGATTCAGTAAGAACAGCGCCTGGAACTAGAAGTGGGGGAAATCGATATGTATTTCAATAAAAAAAAAAAAAAGAAGAAAGAAAAAAAGAAAAGTTTTTCTAGACTTGATAGGTTTTTAACTCTCTACTGAATCAAAAGATTATATTAATAGATATATTCCACTTTCTGGCAAAAACCTGGAATTTAAAACCATTTTGGCTATACTGTCTTTATAAAGAAAAGAATTTCATCCCATTTTTTTCTCTAAAATGTTTGAATCAGACAATTCAAGTCTTGTAAATAAACTTTTTTTATTTTTGTAAATAAACTTTTTTTTTATTTTGTAAATAAACTTTTTTTTATTGTTCAGAAATAAAGAAGGATGTGGAATGATGGGAATTCCTACACATTAACTCATGGGAATGTAAACTGGTGCAGCCACTTTGGAAGATGGTTAAACATAGATAAACCACCATGTGACTGAGCAACTTAACTCCTAGGTATATATCCAAGGGAACTGAAAAGACTGGTCACGCGAAGGCTTGTACACAAATATTAAGAGAAGCACTATTCATAATAACCAAAGAGGAGAAACAACCCAAGTCAGCTCATGATTTGATAAACACTAGAGAAATGTTTTGTTAGCTGGTGGAGGGTATGAGGAGCCCTTAAGAGTTGCTGAGATTGTGCCAACTGGAAAGACTGACCAGCATCTCAAGAGGACACAAAGGTTGTACATATTTGTTTAGTTGATGGGCTACCTATAGAGGGAGGATATTGACAGCTACTCTAAATAGAACTAAGTGGGGTGTAGCAGAAAAAATATCACTGATTCAGAGGGGAGGCCTGGGCTCTGATTTAAGACTTTCCAGGGATTAAACAGTGAAATCTGGGCAATGCACTGACCCTTCTTAGTTCTCAGATGTCTCATTTCTAAAATGAGGAAGTTGGAATAAGTTGATCCCTAATTCCAAAACTCTAAATACGTATATATATATATGAAAATAGTTACAGTTGTTCCAGATTGAAAGAATTGATGAGAAACTACAGTGAAGCAAAGAAACAAGATATTTAAGGAGTGATGATACTGGTGAATTCCAAGAAAATTTGGATTCTGGGCTCTGAGACTAAAATGTTCCACACAGTCAGAAGTCGGACTATGATGGGCCAAACCAGAGAAAGCTCGACTCATTCTCTTCTCCTTGACCTTGACAGTGTTTATTTTGACGTCATCAGGTTCCTAAAAGTATCAAGATGATTATGATGTGTGTGGTTTTACTGCTTTATGATAATCTTCTGACTTCAAAATGTGTATAAATTTATGCAGGGCTTCCCTGGTGGCTCAGACAGTAAAGAATCCACCTGCAATGCAGCAGACCTGGGTTCGATGCCTGGGTTGGGAAGTTCCCCTGGAGAACGGAATAGTTACACACTCCAGTCTTACCTGGAGAATCCCACAGACAGAGGAGCCTGGCTGGCTATAGTCCATGGGGTCACAAAGAGTCAGACACAACTGAGCAACTAACACTTTGACTTTCATTAATCTATGTACAGGTGCAAGGAGGGCAAAAACTTAGAAAAAACAAATCTTTGACTTAATTCAATTAGTATAAATGGGAGTAAAATTTTAAAAATAGATTGTCAAAATGATGTTGCACAGAGGGTATCTTAAAAGGATAAACTTAATAAAATGTACTGGAGGCCTTAACCGTGAAAATGTTAACAACAGGAAAACCTAAATGGGATTCATATAATTGCTTTTAGGTCAAGAACAGATCAAGTGATTAAAATAAAATAGCAGAAAGGTTAGTTAAATTAGGAAGATAGCACTTCATGGGAACTTAGGTCTGACACTGGTTTTTAGAAGTTGTAGAAATTCATGATTTGGAGTACTGAACCATAATATATCTAAGTTTGTGGAATTGAGCCCTGTCTAGTGACACTCATAACACCAATAAAAAATACATCTTTCCCACATATTTTCTCATAAAATAAATGATATTTCAACAAAATTATTATACTATAATAAAACTCACAATGTACAATGAACTGTAGCCTTTATTAGTGGCAGATAGTGACACTTCAATTTTTTTTCTTAGAGCTCAGTATTATCCATTTTTCTCTTTCTGTCCTTTTCTGCCTTTTTTGAAGTCTTTTTTCGTTTGTTCTTGTTAAGAAATATAATTTGAAATCAAAGTTTTTCTAATTAACTAGATGCTGGTATGCTATGAAAACAATAGGTTTTTGCTTGGAAGTCATGCATGCCCAACTCTGGGGACTAGCAAGCTACTTTAAACACACTGATGGATAAGTAACTTACTCTAACCTCATGTTTCAACAGCACTTAACAGAATTCTCCATTCATGTCAATTTGAAACCTCAAAGTTTTGGTGGGTTCACGCCTCAGCATAACATCTCTTATCTCTACGAAAGACTGAATTTGACATCCCACTCATATGATGGAAAACTACTGCTGATTTAAGCCTGAATTAAAAGATTATTAGCAAACTTTACTCTTCTATTTAATGACTAACAAAGTATTTTGAGTGCTTATTCCCTGCTCAATATCATCCATATTGCTATAGAAAAAAAATAGATGGCTTCTTCTCTCAAGTAATTTACAGTTAAGAGGGAAAAACCACGTGTAATATAATGAGAGAATAAGTAAGAGTCAAGAGAAGTTGATTCGATCTGTTACAACAACAATAATAACACTCACCTACTAAAGACTCTTCTCTTAACCACAAACAGCCCTGGATGAAAATGCCTTCTAACCCTAAAATGCTGGAGAACTGTATGATTCTTGCTCCTCAGACAAGGAAATTAAGGCTCAGATATTTAAAGATCTTGTCAAGTGCAATAAGGTCAGAGGATGTGGAGAATAAGGGTGGGAAGAGCTGGAGACAGCTTCATGAAGGACCTGAAACCGAGGAGCACTCTGGAGGGTAGTGGACGAGGTGGAATGGAGGCGGGCGGGTGGGAGGGATGTGCAGAGGACAGACTGTGGGGCGCTCCGATGCGAGGGGTGTGCACTGGGACCCGTGCCCAGAGGACTGCTCTGCAGGATGCCGTGTGGGAGGAGAGGCTCCCAGGTCTAGAGTCTGCACCAGGAACACCAAGGGCCTTGACAATGCAGATGTGGGCAGGGAGAGCCACTGACGGCTCTTGTGCAGACAGGGAGGTGATAAAAAGGTATTTTACATGTAAGCTTAGCGAGTGGGGAGGGGGCCCTGGAACGGGAGAAGCTGGGACTACAAAGAAAGGTCAAAAACTACTACAGAAGTTTCAGAATAAAATAATGAGAGCTGGATGTAGGCAGTGGAAGTTGAGAGAAAAGAACAACCTATCAGCATATTAAGTGAAGTAAGTCAGACAAAGACAAACATCACATGATGTCATTTACATGTGGAATTAAAAAAACGATACACGTGAACTTACGGACAAAACAGAAGTAGACTCACAGACAGAAACCAAACTTATGTTACCAAAGGGGAAGGAGGGAGCGGGAAGAGATAAAGTAGGAAGTAGAGATGAACACACACACACTACTGTATATAAAATAGATAAACAACAGGGACCTGCTGTACCTAGGGAATTGTACAACAGGGAACTGTACCTAATATCTTGCAATAACCTATGATGGGAAAGAATCTTAACAAGAATGTACACCTATATTTATATATATTCAGTTGTATATATACTTATATACACATACGTATTATTAGCCTCCAGTGTACTGCAGTTATATATATATATATAAACATATATATTTATTTCTATGTATTTCTCTCTCTCTATATATATATATAACTCTGCAGTACACCTGAAGCTAGCATTGCAAATTAACTAGACTTCAATTTAAAATATAGTTTGAAAAAACCCTCAAGGCAGAAAGATAAAATAGACAGTAATATCACTGTTCATATTAATAAGGCTTCTAGAATACTAATGATCTACTACTAAGTACTCCAGAAGTACTCTGACACATATTAATAGATGTCTATTTATTGAAGTCTTGGTTATTGAGGTAATATTCAATTACATTGTTCCTATGGAAAAGAATGACTATTACTTGATCACCGACCTCATGTGGTAATTTCTTAGCACTGTGCTGAAGAGCAAAGGCAGCCTCTATCTGGGGCTGAATTTTAATCTGAATTATGAAAAATGTTTCAGAATGCCATATGAATAAGTCCTTCCTATAGATAATCTAATACCCAAACAACACCTCAGTCCCAACATGATGACAAAATTTGAACGAAGAACTATTCGGAGCCATGTAGGATTATCGTATGTAGAAAACTAATTATGTGACATAAAAATTAAAACAAGCCTCTGTATCTTTATTGTCTTCACCTTTTTTAATCAGTGTTTCAGCAGATGCAGCACAGACACATGTTATTCAACATGGTAAGCAATTTTCTTCCATTTTCATTGTAAAGATCTCAGTTAGAAACATAAGCTGCATTTTTGAAAGACTGCATGTTTCACATAAACACATCACTTCAAAGTACTCACGATCTTCATCCGTCTGTACTACGAGCTCCTGGCTCTCCTTCCGCCCCTCCGGATTCATGAGGATGAGCTTCACGCTGACGTTGGTATAGGGCGAGAGGTTGGTGATGGTGTGTTGGGGGTGTGAGTTTTCTGTGTCCCAGCTCACTTCCTCTCGCACCTGTTCCTGCCCTCCAACTTTGTAACAGTAATGGACCGTGAGGTTGTAGCTATGGCAACGGGTCACGTTATACCCAAAGGGCTCCCAGCGGATGGTGATCTGTCGAGATTTGACTTCCACGACTTCCAGCTTCCTTGGGCCACGCATGGGATCTAAGGAGGAAAAGAAGAAAAAAGAAAACATAAGAGAAAAGGATAATAAAAGTTCTGGTGAAGCCTAGGTGCCACAGATAATTATATTGGTCTCCAATATCTTGTTTTCTCTTCTTCCATATGAATAAACTCTCTGCAACTTAGCTGGGCATAATGCCACCCAGAATAAAGACTACAGTTTCCATCCTCTTAAGCAGTGAAGTCTGATCCTTGAACCCAAGTTTTGGTGGATGGCATACAAGGTAAGATGTCAGGAATGGTTTCTGGGGGGGGGTCTCCTTGAGAGGAAGGGATTCCCCATCTTTGTTCCTCCTTCTGTCCTGTTAGCTTGACTTAGGACAGCTTGCATGACCATTTTGCACTTAAACATGAAGAATTCAAAGCAATGACAACAAAGAAGTGGGGTTCCTGGTAATCACGGGGTTACCATATGAGCCCTGAATGGTCTACTCCCAAAATTTTCATTAGAGGGAAATACAATGCTTTTATTTAAGGCTCTGTCCTCTGGGGTTCTGATACACAAAACTAATCTTCATGCTAACTGATGCATATACTTTTTATCTTTTTAAATTAATTCATAATTATGGAATTAGAAAACATAAAAGTAAAAGCTTCCAAATTCAGCATGAAATACAATGATTAAAGAGTATAAACTTCTGAGCAGAACTCTAGCCTTTTCAGATTTTGATTTACAGAGAATTCCACACAGTCACTACTGAAGTAATTCTTTCCTACCCCTGATCAGGTCTCAGTGTTGTTCCTCAGCCCAAGCTCCAGGGACAGAGTTTGGAACTTAGAAATCTAAATGATTTGCAGGAATATGAGCATTCTGATTGGCTTAAGAGAAAGAATATATACAGAGAAAGCTTTTTCATGCATATTTATTTTTTAATGAAGTACAGTTGATTTACAATGTTGTGGTAATTTCTGCCATATAGAAAAGTGGTTTAGTTATACAAATATATTCTATTTTTATATTCTCTTCCATTATGGTTTCTCACAGGATATTGAATACAGTACCCTGTGCTATACAGTAGTACTTTGTTATTTATGAGAAAGCCTAAACTTATTTATGGAAATGATGATGAAAATACAATAATACTAATTATAAAACATATACTGAGCCCTATGATATACCTTGCATCTTTCTAAGAAGTTTACTTTTATGGGTTTGCTGCTGCTGCTGCTGCTAAGTTGGTTCAGTCGTGCCTGACTCTGTGCGACCCCATGGACTGCAGCCTACCAGGCTTCTCCGTCCATGGGATTCTCCAGGCAAGAACACTTGAGTGGGTTGCCATTTCCTTCTCCAATGCATGAAAGTGGAAAGTGAAAGTGAAGTTGCTCAGTCGTGTCTGACTCTTATGGGTTTGGGGAGCACCTAATCTAAAATATTTACTTTAGTATATCCATACATTCAGTTGATCCATATATTTTGATTTTTGTTTTCCTGAAGGTGGTTACCATTTATGACCTATAAAGAGATCTATAATTGGAAAGGGGAAATACCCATGAAAACTGGAGAAATAACAGCTACTGTGTCCTGTGTGTGCACTTCCTATGTACGGGTTGTTTTGTATATATAATCTCCACTCCTCAACAATCCAGTTTTTCCCAAGATAGAAATGAAAACACTGTGACCATGATGGGGTCAACAAGTTGCTCAAGGTCAAGGAGTGACCGTGGCTCTGCATTTGTATGTTTGACAATGAAACATACGCTGTTGCCACCCTACTGGTGTGTCCACCAAAATAAAGACAATCAGATTTTTTAAAAAACCACACATTAAGACCCGTAAAACTCCACCAGAAACAAGATCAAGGGATGCAAACTAGAATAAAGTCCTGTGAATGTAACCTTGGGACTAAAGTGCTGGGAAGAACCCTTCCCGCTACTCCCTCTGGTTCCATGGAAGCTGGGCCCCAGGGCACATTCCCCAGCCTTGGTTTTCCAGACAACCACACCTATAATTTTTAGCCACCAGAAACCTGTCTGGACTATCACTGATGTTCATACCTTGCTTTTCATTGTGTGTAAATTCCTTGTTTTCTCCATTATTTAGGGCCTAGAGAGAACTTAGGGAACCCCCTTTTCTTGTGGTCTTCAACAAATGAAACGATTCATGTGAAATAGTGTTCTGGGTTTGCATTTGTGAGACGGGGTTTATCTGCCAGTTATCTGTTCAAACCCTAACACAAGGTTAATCATAACCATTCATGCTACTCTATGCTATAATAACTCTAGGAACCAAGGACAAGTGAGGAAAAATTTCCCTGGAGAATCCTGAGTGGAAGATGCTCATGGAACGTTCCATTTTACTGAATCAATTTTTTCATATTTAAATTACTAGTGTTCGGGAAAATATAACAAATAAGTTACCTAGTGATAACACTGAAGGTGTTTTCCAGTCTACTGACTTTTGACCATCTAAAGGCAATGTCTAATTTTATATAATGCTTCATTAGTTGAATGCTTACAAAAACTTTTAATACACTCCAGATCCCTTATATAAACAGATTAACGTGCATCTATTCACTCCTTTCCCTATTAATCACAAGTCTCCACAAGGACTGTTCTAAAGCACTTTTCCAAGGTTTTCATCAATTTTACTTACTAAATGACTAAATGCTTCAGATATTAATTTCAACAAGCAGTGCAGTTATAACTTAATTTCACTAGAAAAACTACTTTCTCCTGCAGAAGTAAGCCTGCATCATTTTAATACTCCTTAGCCAAGAACACACACTTGTGAATTAAGCCCCAGGATAAAACAACAAAGACTCTGTCTACTGGTCAAGCTGTCTTGAAGTACATGCTCTCTTCCCGTCTGTTATTACCTCTCAGAATCACATCATGGTAAAGTGATGTCTTCCTGTAAACTCGCCAAGTCAAACAGCTAAGCCTAGCACAAACAACCATCTCTATGACCAAGTCCCCAGAGTCCCGATTGTCACAGATGGTATTACGAGACCAGAGATGGAGGCTGTGTGAGTCCTGAGTCTTAAATGGAAGCAGGGTTGTCCAGACTGGTTTGCATCTTGTTCCTGATCAGTGCAAACAAAACCATCTTGCAGAAGCTTTTCCAAACAGAATATTTCTTTTCTTAAATATTTTAATTTTGGACTTCCCTGGTGGAGCAGTGGATAAGAATCCACCTGCCAATTCAGGTGATATGGGTTCAATCCCTGGTCCAGGAAGATTCTACATGCCTCAGAGCAACTAAGCCCATGCACCACCACTACTGAGCCCGTGCACCACAAATATTGAAGCCTGTATGCTCTAGGTCCAGCAAACCACAACTCATTAGCCCCTGAGCCTCAACGACTGAAGCCCATGTGCCTAGAGCCCGTGCACTACAACGAGAGAAACCACTGCAACGAGCAGCCCTCACACCACAACCAGAGAGCAGCCCCTGCTCTCCAAAACTAGAGAGAGCCCGCACACAGCAATGAAGACCCAGCACAGCCAAAAGTAAATAAATAAATTTGCTCCTCGAATAGGAGAAGCTGTCCTGGAGGTGACAAAAAAAACACTCTTCTGTAACGACGAATGCCACTGGAGGTGGTCGTAGGAGCCTTGGGTACTAATCTGAGTCCAGGTACTCACTCGCTATGAAACTCAGGGAGTGTCTTCAATTTGCTGAACCACATTTTGTGTGTGCTTGCTCAGTCACTAAGTGGTGTTCAACTGTTTGAGACCCTATGGACTGTAGTCTGCCAGGCTCCTCTGTCCATGGGATTTCCTAGGCAAGAATACTGGAGTGGGTTTCTATTCCCTTCTCAAGGGGATTTTCCCGACCCAGGGATTGAACCCGGGTCTCCTGCATTGCAGGCAGATTCTTTGCCATCTGAGCCACCAGGGAAGCCAGATGACAGGGTAGTGAGTCATAGTCACTAGTTGGGGAATATATGTCTATCCTTTCTCACAATCTTAAAGATGTTTTGGAGGATGTGTGTGGATTCCAAGGCCAGTAACTTCTCTTCACAATCCCTTTGCCCTCAGTGGAATGGGTACCAGAAGGCATCATTGGCAACAGTCACGAGGCCAGGGGGCCCAGTCTGGGCCCATGGGCTCACAATAAGTGACCAGAGCGGTATCCCTGAGGAGCGTGGTGGCTGTCATGCCTGAAGCTTCAGCAGGGACTTCTCACTGGTTTCCCTGCCAGCACCACTGGCAGCATCTTCCCCTCTGTTCTCTTTCTGCCACTTTGAGTCGGGTTTCAAGCAGAGACACCTGACACTTGCAGCCCTGACCTGAGGGACCAGTGAGCTG
This sequence comes from Bison bison bison, assembly GCF_000754665.1. Classification (NCBI taxonomy): domain Eukaryota; kingdom Metazoa; phylum Chordata; class Mammalia; order Artiodactyla; family Bovidae; genus Bison; species Bison bison. Next base: position 2,881,323 of record NW_011495015.1, read on the forward strand.
GTTCTGGCCTCCAGCACTCTGGCAATCCTATTTAGCTGGGGACCCCGCCTCCTCACGTAGCCAGTCCTGTTCTTCCGCGGGTAAGGGCAGAAACTGAGTGATAGGATCAATTTCCACTGCAGGTTCAATTCACAGCTCGTTTCTCTGGAACCCTGCCCTTTACCTTTCATTACGACTACACTGCTTTTTCAGAAACTCAATTTCAGAAGCTGTGAGATACATCTGGGTGTAATTTTAGAATCCTGTCATTGATAATCAAAAACACAGATTACAGACTGAGGCTCCTGCTAACAGGTTTCTCTTTTCTGCCTCTTCATGGACTTTCCAGAGGTCTATTGCAATAAAAGGAATGATACCCAGAATGGCAGGATGGGTCCCTTCTGGCATCTTCAGCTACTAAACTTCTGCCTCGCCAGTCACACAAAAGAAGGTGACAAAATAATAAAGGAACAGCTTTATTTACTTTGCTATACAGTTAAATCAGAGCAAAGGCTTGTTTAACTGATATTATGTTGGCCTTCCCAGTTATTTAATATTCCTAAGCAGCAAAGACACAGACGGTAAAGAATCTGCCTGCACTTCAAAAGACCCAGGTTTGATCCCTGCCTTGGGAAGATCCCTGGAGTAGGAAATGGCAATCCACTCCAATATTCTTGCCTGGGAAATTCCATGGACAGAGGAACCTGGTAGGCTACAGTCCATGGGATCACAAAGAGTGGGACACGACTGAATGCCTAACACACAAGCAACAAAGATTCCAGGCACAGGCGCCCTGTTTGTAAGTGACAGAGCTATAGTTTTTGAATTAGCTGCTATTTTCCATAGTTTCGGCTTCCCTGGTGGCTCAGATGGTAAAGAATCTGCCTATAATGCAGGAGACCCGGGTTCGATCTCTTGGTCAGGAAGAGCCCCTGGAGAAGGAACTGGCAACCCACTCCAGTATTCTTGCCTAGGAAGTCCCATGGACAGAGGAGTCTGGCAGACTATAGTCCATGGGGTCACAAAGGGTTGGGTAAGACTTAGCAATTAAACAACAACAACAACAACAAAAAAAACAGTACTAAATTAATAGCTGAGAAAACAGTCTTATTGAACAATGAAGGAAAGGGCAGCCATGCCAGGCCTCACACAGAAGCAAATTCCTCCTGTATTTCTTGGTTTAGGATGGATGCGTTATTTACCATATCTGTTCTGTATTACAAGTGCTGGTTTGTACTCAGCCTAAATCCTAAAGGTAAGTAACCTTGCTGGGAACTGGACTCTCCATGTATCAATCCTATTGATCAATCTAATTTGATTGCAGATGAAAGCAGGAATTTCTATTCATAATTTATGGGAAATGTAAAGATGATCTTACATAAGAAATGATGAGAACACATACCAAGGTGCGAATGCAGACCCTTTCAGGCAAGAGGGTGGGGCTGCAACCACACTCTGAACGTGAGCGATGGCTGACAGCCTGGAGGGGCAGCTACCTGTGCTTCAGGTGACCCTAAGTGACCCTAAGAGAGCATGCTGTGCACGTGCTCTGTTTAGTTTTTGGTCTGTACATTACAAAACCTACAGTAAAAGAACACAGATTTGGCCTTTGGTTAGTCATTTTTGGTGTCTCATTTTAGGATAGTGTCACCGAGACTTTTAGAATATTTTTTTTTTAAGAATTTTAAGATTTAATATTCTTAAGAGTTAGTTGAATGGGAACTGGAAAAAAAAGATGGAATAAACGATTCACTACTGACAATCTTCCACAATAAAGAAGTGTTGGCATTGATAACAGACTCACTGACAGTAATGTTTCTCATAATTTATTCTGCCTGAATTGATTAACTTTTCAGAATAAGGCTAGGAGTCCAACAGTGGTTGAAAGATGTTCTTCTTTCAAATACAAAGAGTTCTTTTCTGGTGTTAATTTAAGGTTTTTAAAATTTCAAGTAATAAGTTTCTAAAAAAAAAAACACATTGAAAAGTACAACATAAAACAATCACCTGTGTACCTACTAATATCACATATTAACATTGGTGTTTTGCCTCAGAGCACTTTTGATTAAAGAAATAAAATACTGCTGATATAAATCTTTTCCAGGGTCCTGTAGGCTACCTCAAGGTTATTATACATCACTCTCAGACATGGTTTTGTACTTTTATTACAAGTGTCCAGGATGCCTAAAATTTTACACAAATGCTACCACTCTCTGCAGATTGATGGGCTCCACATCAGCCAAGTTGAAATTCATAGATCTGGCTTAGATCTGCAGATGGATCATATAGATCATTTTAACTCATCTAAATCAAATGTATACATGTATCATATATGCAGATCAAATTCCACTAAGGAAATTAACTGTAGTTTACTTACGTATTCCCTCCCGAGGAGCAGACAGGCTGAGCCCACACATTGCCTATTACAAGGGGTGAAGAGTGAGCACGGGTAACACCCGGCAGCTCATTTAGAAATACACACGCTCGGGCCCCACCTCCAATGGCCGGAAGCAGAATCTTCCTTTGCACATTAAAGTCTGAGAAACTCTGACTTAGAGGAGTGTTTTTTATTTTATTTTTATTTTTTAATATAAATTTATTTATTTTAATTGGAGGCTAATTACTTTATAATATTGTATTGGTTTTGCCATACATCAACATGAATCCGCCATGGGTGTACACGTGTTCCCCATCCTGAACCCCCCTCCCACCTCCCTCCCCATACCATCCCTCTGGGTCATCCCAGTGCACTAGCCCCAAGCATCTTGTATCCTGCATCGAACCTGGACTGGCGATTCGTTTCACATATGATATTATACATGTTTCAATGCCATTCTCCCAAATCATCCCACCCTCTCCCTCTCCCACAGAGTCCAAAAGCCTGTTCTATATATCTGTGTCTCTTTTGCTAACTCGCATACCGGGTTATCGTTACCATCTTTCTAAATTCCATATATATGTGTTAGTATACTGTATTGGTGTTTTTCTTTCTGGCTTATTTCACTCTGTATAATAGGCTCAAGTTTCACCCACCTCATTAGAACTGATTCAAATGTATTCTTTTTAATGGCTGAGTAATACTCCATTGTGTATATGTACCACAGCTTTCTTATCCATTCATCTGCTGATGGACATCTAGGTTGCTTCCATGTCCTGGCTATTATAAACAGTGCTGTGATGAACACTGGGGTACAAGTGTCTCTTTCAATTCTGGTTTCCTCAGTGTGTATGCCCAGCAGTGGGATTGCTGGGTCATAAGGCAGTTCTATTTCCAGTTTTTTAAGGAATCTCCACACTGTTCTCCATAGTGGCTGTACTAGTTTGCATTCCTACCAACAGTGGAAGAGGGTTCCCTTTTCTCCACACCCTCTCCAGCATTTATTGCTTGTAGACTTTTGGATAGCAGCCATTCTGACTGGCGTGAAATGGTACCTCATAGTGGTTTCGATTTGCATTTCTCTGATAATGAGTGATGTTGAGCATCTTTTCATGTGTTTGTTAGCCATCTGTATGTCTGTTTGGAGAAATGCCTATTTAGTTCTTTGGCCCATTTTTTAATTGGGTCATTTATTTTTCTGGAATTGAGCTGCAGGAGTTGCTTGTATATTTTTGAGATTAATTATTTGTCAGTTGCTTCATTT
>NW_011495015.1:2885042-2885589 GCF_000754665.1 Bison bison bison
GCATCTTTTCATGTGTTTGTTAGCCATCTGTATGTCTTCTTTGGAGAAATGTCTATTTAGTTCTTTGGCCCATTTTTTGATTGGGTCATTTATTTTTCTGGAATTGAGCTGCAGGAGTTGCTTGTATATTTTTGAGATTAGTTGTTTGTCAGTTGCTTCATTTGCTATTATTTTCTCCCATTCTGAAGGCTGCCTTTTCACCTTGCTTATAGTTTCCTTTGTTGTGCAGAAGCATTTAATTTTAATTAGGTACCATTTGTTTATTTTTGCTTTTATTTCCAATATTCTGGGAGGTGGGTCATAGAGGATCCTGCTGTGATGTATGTCGGAGAGTGTTTTGCCTATGTTCTCCTCTAGGAGTTTTATAGTTTCTGGTCTTACATTTAGACCTTTAATCCATTTTGAGTTTATTTTTGTGTATGGTGTTAGAAAATGTTCTAGTTTCATTCTTTTACAAGTGGTTGACCAGTTTTCCCAGCACCACTTGGTAAAGAGATTGTCTTTTCTCCATTGTATATTCTTGCCTCCTTTGTCAAAGATAAGGTGT
>NW_011495015.1:2886229-2891926 GCF_000754665.1 Bison bison bison
TTGTCATATATAGCTTTTATTATGTTGAGGTATGTTCCTTCTATTCCTGCTTTCTGGAGACTTTTTATCATAAATGGATGTTGAATTTTGTCAAAGGCTTTCCCTGCATCTATTGAGATAATCATATGGCTTTTACTTTTCAATTTGTTAATTGTGGTGTATTACATTGATTGATTTGCGGATATTGAAGAATCCTTGCATCCCTGGGATAAAGCCCACTTGGTCATGATGTTTGATCTTTTTAATGTGCTGCTGGATACTGATTGCTAGAATTTTGTTAAGGATTTTTGCAACTATGTTCATCAGTGATATTGGCCTACATAATGATCAAAGGACCAATCCAGGAAGAAGACATAACAATTATAAATATATATGCACCCAACATAGGAGCACTGCAATATGTAAGACAAATGCTAACAAGTATGAAAGGGGAAATTAACAATAACACAATAATAGTGGGAGACTTTAATACCCCACTCACACCTATGGATAGAACTACTAAACAGAAAATTAACAAGGAAACACAAACTTTAAATGATACAATAGACCAGTTAGACCTAATTGATATCTATATTTCACCCCAAAACAATGAATTTCACCTTTTTCTCAAGTGCACACGGAACCTTCTCCAGGATAGATCACGTCCTGGGCCATAAATCTAGCCTTGGTAAATTCAAAAAAATAGAAATCATTCTAAGCATCTTTTCTGACCACAGTGCAGTAAGATTAGATCTCAATTACAGGAGAAAAACTATTAAAAATTCCAACATATGGAGGCTGAACAACACGCTGCTGAATAACCAACAAATCACAGAAGAAATCAAAAAAGAAATAAAAATATGCATAGAAATGAATGAAAATATAAATACAACAACCCAAAACCTGTGGGACACTGTAAAAGCAGTGCTAAGGGGAAGGTTCATAGCAATACAGGAATACCTCAAGAAACAAGAAAAAAGTCAAATAACCTAACTCTACTCCTAAAGCAACTAGAAAAGGAAGAAATGAAGAACCCCAGAGTTAGTAGAAGGAAACAAATCTTAAAAATTAAGGCAGAAATAAATGCAAAAGAAACAAAAGAGACCATAGCAAAAATCAACAAAGCCAAAAGCTGATTCTTTGAGAGGATAAATAAAATTGACAAACCACTAGCCAGACTCATCAAGAAACAAAGGGAGAAAAATCAAATCAATAAAATTAGAAATGAACATGGAGAGATCACAACAGACAACACAGAAATACAAAGGATCATAAGAGACTACTATCAGCAATTATATGCTAATAAAATGGGCAACGTGGAAGAAATGGACAAATTCTTAGAAAAGTACAACTTTCCAAACCTGAAAGTACAACTTTCCAAACCTGAACCAGGAAGAAATAGAAAACCTTAACAGACCCATCACAAGCACAGAAATTGAAACCGTAATCAGAAATCTTCCAGCAAACAAAAGCCCAGGTCCAGATGGCTTCACAGCTGAATTCTACCAAAAATTTAGAGAAGAGCTAACACCTATCCTACTCAAACTCTTCCAGAAAATTGCAGAGGAAGGTACACTTCCAAACTCATTCTATGAGGCCAGCATCACCCTAATACCAAAACCTGACAAAGATGCCACAAAAAAAGAGGAGTGTTTTTTAGAATGCAGGTTGGGCCCTCGGGTCTTAAGACTAGTAAGGAATATTAGTGGTAAAGAACCCGCCTGCCAATGCAGGAGACCTAAGACAGGCGGGTTTGATCCCTGGGTTGGGAAGATCCCCTAGAGGGAGAAATGGCATCCCACTCCAGCATTCTTGCCTGGAGAGTCCCAGGGACAGAGGAGCCCAGCGGACTATAGTCCACGGGGTCACGAAGAGTTGGATACAACTGAACGCGCGCACACACACACACACACACACACACACAAAGCAACTAAAACATTCAAATGCATTTTGTTAGACGGTGAGGACTGGGCAGTTTTGTTTTAGTTTACATACCCACGTTCTTGGGAATTTACGGGTGTGTTGGACTGTGTCCACAATGTAAAATATATTTCACACGGCAGCAGAAGAGTGAGAAGCACACTGCTGGAGAACTTTTTCCCTGGGGGCGCCAGGAGATACACATACCTAGAGAAATTCTTCCCTGGGGGCACTAGGACATACGCACTCCTAGAGAAAGTCTTCCCTGGGGTTGCCAGGAGATAGCTACAGAAACGTTCTTAGCAGCGCTGTTGACACAAGAATAAGAGAGAAAAACACAGAAACAACCTAAATGTCTACGAGCAGAAAACAGACAGATAATCATACAATGGCATAGTATTCTCTAGTGATTATAAAGGAAGCAATAATGAATTATGGAAATAAAGAATTGAGTGAAAAACTCAAGTCACAGTAGAGAACTATGATATAATTTTATAACACTGAAAAATCAGCAAAAGGGAATTACAGCATACATATATGTTAAAACCACTTAAATGAAGAAAGAAGAGAAAAACAGGACAAATATCTATGGAAACTCAGGATACTGGTGACCTCAGTCCTAGAGGCAGGGGAATAAAATGAGAAGCAGTTAGATGCAGAGGTTCTAAGGAGGCTCTATTTTGAAGCCAAGGAGTCAGTTAATGTTGCTATGTAGCAGAATTTATGTAGATGACATATATTCTTTTGTTTATGTCAAATATAGATAGTGAAGGACAGGGAAGCCTGGCATGCTGCAGTCCATGGGGCCACAGAGTCAGACATAACTTAGTGGCTGAAAAACAACAATATAATAACTTAAAAGAAGGTTATCACAGGAAGGCATGAATATCCCAGAAATTCTGTTGGCTCTTTGAAATTCTCTTCCTGCAGGACAGTCTACCCTTGGTTCTTAGGAGAGAAAGACTGCGGTTTCTGCCAGCCAGACCTAAGCGGAGCAGGATAACATCTCACTGAAGACGTTCTGGATATTTATCCATGGCTGGGGGCCTTTGACCTTAAGAGCTTTATGGAGCCATGTACTCACATATGTAACAGGCATCTCACCAGCGATGTTTTTGGCCCAGATACCAGACCCCTGGATCCTGCAGGCTGAGTCTCAGGCCCGGCTCAGCCACTCAGGGGACAGGTGTTGCTTCTCCTGACCCCGACCCCAGCTCTGAACCTCACCCTGTTTCATTCCTGGATTCTCAGAGAGGCCTAAAGCAGAGCTCAGGACGGCCACGTGAGGAGGGAAGAGTGTGAGCAAGGTAACTGTCCAAGGCCACAGCTGACCCATTTGGTACAACATGTTTGTGTACACGGTGTACACATGTTGTTCATGTTCTGACCTATGTTTGTGTACAACAGAAAAGCACCCCTTTCTTAAGGCACTTATTGTCATCTGCTGGAAAACTGCATAAGAATCATATAAATCTATGGGGTTCGTGCAATGAATGGGCCCTGCATGCTTACACCGTGCACACTCTGCACAACTGTACACTGTGGCCCTGCTGGAAAGAGTGTGTGTAGGTGTGTGTGTGTCTATGTGGATATATTTGTGTGCTGTTCAAAAACATGCAAGTTCCATGACCAAAAAGATATAGGCATGCAACATGTACTGAGAGTTCTGAAGGAATTTAACAGACGGTTTCAAAACTTAAGATAAAGCAGGTGTGCAGAAGTGGATACGCTGTGTGCATGTTGACAGAAGTATGTGGATTTTTTTCAGCAAACAAATACCACTTACTCGCTTACCCTTTAACCACAAATACTAACTTCAACAGCCATATATCCACATACAGTGCTTAAATTGAATTTTCATGAAGGTACAAGTTTTAGCTATTCCTCCCTAATCCTGTCTGTCTTTCATGACTTTCCTTTTTGATGGTATGTCTGAATCAATCTAAGGACTTCTAATTGATGCCCTCTTATCATAGGAACCAAATAAAAATGATTCCATGAGTAAGTCATTCCTGTCAAACAGGTCATAACCATTCTTGCTTTGCACACCAGTCAGGCAAATCTGTCTGTTGCATCCCAAATACCATTCTCCCTCCAAAATTAATATCTTTGGTCTCACAGGTCCATACACATACAGTACTAGTCACCTTTTTTATCTGCAAAAAAGTAGTCTTCAATCCCTTTCTATCTTGATTCAAAATCGGTCTCTTTCATAACTATTTTTTCTTAGTTAAGAACTCTGAGGCTTCTAGACACCCACATTGTCAAAATCCTCATGTTCACAGGTTGATTACATTTCTGTATGTTTTCCTGTCTTCTGTAACAATCAAGTTCACTGACTACTGATCCCATGTCTAACACAAATGCTTTATCCTAGAAGGAGCCTATGTTCACTTATCAGTGTATTAGTTAAAAGGATGTTAACACAGTATAATAAACACCAAGCATCTAGCTCAGTTCCTTTGTTTTCATAAGTCAATTCAGAAACCTTCTCCTTTTCTGTGGTATTTACCAGTTTTCTATGAAAGGCCTTTCCAAGTTCTGCGCTGCGATTTGCATGTCTCTGTCTTACTTTCTGCTTTATAAACATGGCTCCCCTAACGATTGGAATGGTCCATTTCTGCCTCGGCTCCTTGGTGACATTTCCGAAGTGTAAAGTTCACGCCTGCGGGAAGAACACTGCTGCTATACAGTCAAATCCGAGTCTTCAGTTGTTCCGCTGCCCTGCAAAAACGAGCTGTAATTCATCCTATAGATGAACTTTACAAGAAACTGTTGTGTGAAATAGAAATGAGCTTCTAGTAAAAGACTTTCTTGGTATTTATTTCAGGCTCTATTAAAGGAGGAGGCAAGTGATTTTCACAGAGTTTTTCAGAACTGTCAAAAATTGGTTGCAAATGTGTATTGACCTTCTCTAACCCTCATAAAGCTGTGATGACGACAAAAAGGATCTTACAAGTTTGGATCTGTTTATTTCATCCAGAGAAAAAGCGTACCCAGGCCAGTCACTGCTGGTTATGGAAGAATGTGATGAGTGTTGAAAAAAAGCCAATCGAATACCATTTTAGATTCACCCATAAGAACCATTCTCTCTAGTTGATACTAAGTAGAGAAATCTTATTTAAAACACTTTTTACTTGTTTAGAGCCTCCTATTTATTAATAGTTCCTCCACCAGGGAATTGAACCCTAGCTCTCCCTTGGCAGTGAAAGCAGAGTCCTAACCACTGGGCCACCAGGGCATTTGCTCAGCCATATTTTCCATCTTTAAGAAAAGAACTGTTCTTTAATAAAAGAACAAGGAAACTGTCACAAATAAGGGTTGTTTTTTTTTTTTAATATTACAGCTCATTCCTCACTCAACTTTTGAAAATAAATCACAGTTCACTGATACATATTTATTTCCTTTTGAATTCGGTTAATTTGCCACAGAAACTTGTCTTAAAAAATTACAAACAACTATGCTTCCTTGAATATTTGCATATTTCTTAGGAGGGGCTTAAAAACTACGGAACATATTGGATAATCTTAATAAAGTAGATCACCCATTTGCCATTTAGTGTTAAAAATACTCAGCATTCTGACATAGTGAAAATTAATTAGACATTTTCGGGAGGATGCGCAGATAATACTTCTAATAAGTTATTAATATGATACCACATATCTTAGCTTTTTCAGCCATTTTGAAGTTGAATTCTATGGGGAGAGGAAGCCTGCTGAGCCTGTGGGGCAGATCTGGGGGCCGGCCTGTTGGCAGCAGAGGATGGACTGGGATGGGGAGAGCCTGGAGGGAGGGGTG
>NW_011495015.1:2892026-2900181 GCF_000754665.1 Bison bison bison
GCGAGGCTGGGTTCTCCCCAGAGGACCCGCTGGTGATGGCCAAGCCAGCCTGTACTAGAAGAACGGCAGCTCGGGAAACATCCTGGAGCCACACACCACGGAATGTCATCATTAGACGGTCAGGGGGAGGGTGGGACCAGGGACAGGAAGGCAGTCCTGCCAAGACAGGGGCCAGAGTGGGGGAGAGCTGGGGGTGTGATGGGCCTGACTGCTTGCTGCCTGAGCCGTCCATGAGCAGACAGCGGGTATGGCCCTCAGGATAAACCTAAAGCTCAAGGTCGGGGGGAAGTGGGGAAGGATTTGGAGGTTACGTAACTGTTCAAGTCACTAACACAGATGGCGATTCCCAGGAAAAGTATTTAGAAAGAAGAGGGGGATAAAGCAAAAGAAAGCCTACAGTAACGGACCTCTTTTTGTTTTGATTTTATGTTTTCTTTTTAAGATTCTTCGTGGCATGTCCTCTCCCCTATGAAACTGACAGTAATAAGATATTAAGAGTTATAATTTTTAAACCATTCATTCTTTGATATGTGCCACTTTCAACACATTATTTTACAATAGGCTTTGCTTGAATTTTAAAAGAAAAGTTTTTCCTCAGGTGAAGAATTTTCAGCTCTCAACTAGAGCCGACTGGTATGCGTATTTTTGTATTTGGTACCTACTTAATAGTTACACATTTTTAGAGAATGCCTCATTTAAATTCTAATGTATTTTAATAAGGAATTAAAGAAAATATCACCCCATATACGTATTTTTTTCTTAAATTACCCCTAGTGCTTGATTACTCCTCCACAATCAAAATCATGTCTGAAATATGAATGATACAAAACAAGACTACAGCCTGAACGTCTAACAGAGAGATTTTAGCTGCTTGTTTAAAATGACATACCTAGCTATTCAGTAATCACTTTATAATAACCCCTTTCATTTCCAAATCTACTTAGCCATCAGGCAGCAGTGAGGAAAGAGCTGGCAACGGTTTTTACAACTGCACATTAGTTTTACATTTCATGACAAGCTAATTCTAGAGAGTTCCAAAGAGAGACAAGCTCCGGTCCTTGTGATTTTCTTCCCTTGTCATGAAGGAAGCATGTGTCGAGCTGTAAAGGAAAGATAAAAGCCTACAGACATATACTTTTCACCTCATCCTCACGTCAGCGACAATTTGCCCCACTGTACCCAGGTGCCACGGTTCATATCTAAGTCAACAAGACGTCACCAGTCTGCCAACCGCGCTTCACCCCAAGCCAAAGACCTGCAGGGGTTCAGAATCCCAGCCACAACTGGACTCAGTCAGAGCATGATGGCCGGGGGGTCTTCGTAAAGGAGGGTGGGTTGGGTTTAAATGCTGCACAAATACAACGCAGAACCTCAGCTTACTGTGTAAGGCAGAAAAACACCCAGAAGCGAAAGTGTCCGTCACTCAGTTGTGTCCAACTCTTTGGGACCCTAAGGACTCTATCTCTCCAGGCTCCTCTGTCCGTGGAATTCTCCAGGCAAGAACACTGGAGAGGGTTGCCATTTCCTTCTCCAGGGGATCTTCCTGATTCAGGGATCTAACCTGCATCTCCTGCATTGGCAGGCAGGTTCTTTACCATCTAAGCCACCAGAAAATATAATCACCCAGTACTAAAAATGACAAACGTGCTTGGCCATTTCAAATTCGGTCCCAAAAAAGGCATTTCAATGAAGACGAACCCAAGGCCATGCCTCATGATGCCTCTAATTAAATTCCAAACACCACCAAGAGTCAAACGTGGGTTTCTACAGCACCAAGCAGCTGAGAGAGTAAACTGATTTCCAAGACATTATTTAAGTCAATCGATGATCACACCTGAGCAATAAATACTTTAAGCTCTTGGTTTAAGCTTTGAAGGTTGCCATGAAAATCACCTGGGACGATGATAAACCACGGTATAAATCTCAGATTCGAGCAGCTCCATCCTTGCCAGGGAAGCAGAGACACAGATGTTGTTTATAATGTTGCACAGAAATAAATGGGATGTGTGATTTCATATATCAGTCTGAAGAAGACGTACCAGGACACTCCTGCTCTCGTGGCAGCCTGCTGCTGCTGACAAACTACACTAATTCACAGTCATTAGCCCAACAATGGGAGCTAAATCGAGTCTCACACAAGGCTTTACTGAACCTGAGACAAGACTGCATGGCCGTATAAATCCATGCTCAAGAGATGTCATCAATTAATGCTACATGGCTAAACAGCCAAGTTCATTTTTTTCTAAATGGATACATTCCGATACGTGTGATCAACCCGAGTCAAGGCGTGTAGAATGCAATCAGAGTTGGCAAATTAACTCTCACGTGCAGAGACGGATAGATGAACAATGTCCTCCAGATCAACTGGTAGAATTCACTCAGAACTGCTTGGTGTGTTCAGGCCCAGAATGCACAGAAATAGCTCTCTCACCAGGCAATTATGCGATGACTGTTCTCAACATCTGGCAGCAACACAGAAGACAGCATAGATGCAAAAACACAAAGACTTGAGATTAAAAGGTAACACACGAAAAGAAATTCACTTTTACTTTTTGGCTGAATCTTATTCTTTTTCTGTTTCCCTATCCAACAGTACCAACACCCCCCACCCAAAAGAAAACCTCCACCATATCTCTATTCTCAAAAAGCCTATGACTGTTTTCTCTTGAATCTTACTTCTACCACTGACCTTGAACTGTATCTTATCCCTTCAACTCCAAGTCAGTTTGGTTGACCTGCCACATAATTTTAACAGCAGCACACATGTTCTTATCCCAATGTAAACTTGCACTTATTGTACCCACTGCTAGACAGGGAGCCAGAGTATCTGGCTCTGGATCTAAGGAATCATCCATGGACAAGTATAATTTTGAATGGGAACAAAGGGCTTCCCTGGTGGCTTGGATGGTAAAGAATCCACCATCCCCTGGAGGAGGAAATGGAAACCCATTCCAGTATTCTTGCCTGGAGAAGCTCATGGACAGAGGAGCCTGGCAGGCTATACAGTCCATGGGGTCACAAAAGAGTTGGACACGACTGAGTGACTAACAAGGTAGGTACATTTGGGTGGGGAGGAGAGTAAAATTCATGCCTGGCTGCTGTATCTCAGAGCACAGGGTACATACAAATTCAAAGAGTGTGCCAACCAGCACCCATACACCTTCACAAACTGAAACGCTTTACCCCATGTTACTGCTGAAGTCTAGATGCTTGGGATGGGTCACCCATGAGGCTAAAACTAAAAGAACTGATTGCAGTGGGGGCCGAGACACAGCATCAACCCTATCAAGAGCTCCAAGGGCAAGAGGAGGTTGAATGGAGTTGGGGGGATGGGAGCGGGGTCAGAGACTGGGGAAGCCTCAGAGGGAAACGCATGGCCCTGTGGGGAAGAGGTACCCACACTGGGTGAGCATCCAACCCTCACCTTGGCAGAAGGCCTTCCTCAAAGGTTTCATCTTCTTCCATCTCAAAAAATGATTTTTTCTTTGGTAGAGCTATGAATGAAGAATATTTAAACTCCCAACCCTAATGTTATATCAGCCTGTAGTATATCCAGTTTGGAATACATCCACAAATTTTTTTCTTCTAATTGACACTTGCAATGATTACGTGGGACCAGGGTGTGGCACGGAGAAGGCAATGGCACCCCACTCCAGTACTCTTGCCTGGAAAATCCCATGAACGGAGGAGCCTGGTAGGCTGCAGTCCATGGGGTCACTAAGAGTCGGACAAGACTGAGCGACTTCACTTTCACTTTTCACTTTCATGCATTGGAGAAAGAAATGGCAACCCACTCCAGTGTTCTTGCCTGGAGAATCCCAGGGACGGGGAAGCCTGGTGGGCTGCCGTCTATGGGGTCGCACAGAGTCGGACACGACTGAAGCAACTCAGCAGCAGCAGCAGCAGCAGGGTGTGGCAATCCACAATGAAAGGAAGGTTTGTTTTCAATAGTATCAAATTCTCAAGAACTTCTCTAGTGTGAATCTCCACTGCCCACTGTCTGAAAGTATATCCTGGAAAGGAATAACTATGGATCTAGCCAGGTGTCAAATACCACACTTTAAATATAACATTAAGATAATTCTATCATTTTTAACTGTTATCTTCTAAGTAGTATGCTAGTCGGGTATGTGTGTGTGTGTGTGAGTGTATGTGTATATATATATGGGAAAATTATTAATTAAATATTGAAGAGACTATTCTAAAATTACACGTAAAACTTTGTGGAAATATAAGATTAAACCAAACCTCCTTTAATTTAAATAAGGACACAAAATTGAGCAAGCATTAGACTGTTGCAGAGAGAAATATAGTCATCTGTAAAACTTCCTAGACCTTCTTACTAGGCTTCATTTCTTCATGGATGGTTTGTATGCACACAAAATAACACACAAGATTTAACGGGTATTTGCAACACTGACAACCGCATTTTATTAACTTCCAAGGCTGGATTCAAGACAATAAATCTGGTGTGTTCTAATAACGTAGGTATTAAAAATCTGCTCCTTACAGAATTATGAATTTGGTAATTACTTCTGCATTGTACGAAATCATAAAATGCATCACGCTTTTGCTAACATAATTCTGGCAGAAAATAAACTAAAAAAAAGTAGCCCTGGTTATTTATTCATATTAAGACCTTTTCAAGATGTTATAACGACACGTTTTATCATGGATTAAGCTCCCAGAACTACCTCTAGCAAATACCTGATTCTGGATAGGTATCTAACTTTAATCACTCTGCAGTTCCCCAGAATTAAAAGAAAGGAGGGAGAAAGACTTGTCTGGTAAACATCGAGAGGCTGACTAAACAGCTACTGGAAACACTACTAATATTGTAACAATAATACAACTAGAAATATGGTTCCCTGCTAAAATTTCAAGAAGCCAACTGCAAAGGGAAGGAATAAAAAAAAGAGCAGAGAGCTGGTGTTTGTTAAAAAACTGTGCTGGCACCTTTCCCCCCTCCTATCTGTGACCCTTAAACCAATGAACATTTTATTAAAATGACAATTAACCCTTATCCTAAATTCCAGAGATGTTTCTGGAGTCTTGTGGAAGAAGCAGGAGAGACTGCTCATGATCTATCCCGCAGGTTCACAGGAGTTATCTGAGGGGGGATCTTTGGGGCTTCCCCCTGGTGGCTCACATGGTAAAAATCCCGCCTGCAATGCAGGAGACCTGGGTTCAATCCCTGGGTCAGGAAGATCCCTTAGAGAAGGAAATGGCAACCCACTCCAGTATTCTTGCCTGGAAAAATCCCATGGACAGAGGAGCCTGGCAGGCTACAGTCCATGGGGTCGCAAGAGCTGGACACAGCTTAGCTACTAAGCCACCAACACTTCGGCTATCCAGGGAAGAATGACCAAGCGTGAGTCATGAATTACAAGGGTATTTATATATGAAGGGTCCAAGGGCTCAGACTCTATTACATCAGCATCAGTGCTACATGACTGTTTCAATACAGAGTAAGAATTTAAAAAATAGAACCAAGTTCTTTCAATGATGCCCTATGAGAGGGGAAAAATGCCCCGAGTACCAATAGATAAATGCCAGTGATTTCTAGCCAATACAAACCAAGGCAACTTTGGCCTTAGGCCCTTCGCCAGACACTTTTGGGGTGAGTGTCTGGGTCTCCCCATCCTACACACCTATCCCTTAGGTCAGAAGGGCACCACCTACCAGTTAACACTCAGCTTTAAAAAGCACCCCAGAATTAACTGAAGAAAACATAATCCACTGAAAATTTTGACAAATCTGAATTGGATTGAGAAAAAAAGGGTTCAGAGAATTGGAACCTGAAAAGATTTGTCAAACTATCATATGAAACAAGGTATACTTAAAGCGGTGAGGGGTTCAGACTGCGTTAATCATACGGACATTTAACTCGTTTCTCAAAATGAGATATTCAGTACCTCAAGGGAAAGAAGTATTTTTCAAGAACCTTAGTTAACTAAGTGAGCTCTTCACCCAGCAATAGAAAAATGGACAGTAGGGTGCCTCAGTTTAGTTAAACAGTAAAATCACATCTAAAAAGGAAAGAAGAAATTATCAGAAGCAGAAAACATCTTCCCTCATATGTACATCCTGAGAGATTGATGAGTAAATTAGAAAAGATGTAAGAAAGACATTCTCCGTGACAGAGGCGACACAGGGATATGGTCACTCTAACACATGAACACATGAAGGTTTAAGGGTTGCCGCGTATGAAGCTGCTCTGTGCAAAAACACACACACATCGAGAAAGCCTTTATCTGTTCTGAGAAGGCAGAGCTACAAAGGGGCTTTCTCCCTTGTTCCAGGGGTTTTATTCAATTTCATTTTTCACTCATATTCAACCCCCATATTTCACCCACATCACTTATCAGGCTGAGAGACTCACTTCCATTCAGGTGTGACTTCTTTCTGAGAACAAGGAGCTCAGAGCTCCAGTTCAGAGAAAGTTCAACCAGCACAAACCCCAGGATGGATAAGCACACGGTGAAAGGCAGCTTTCCTCTGCCTGGTAGTTACCTGCTGGTAGACACCAGAGCGTTATATTCACACGATCAGATACAAACATAACAATCTTACAGGACAGCTTTGCAGACTCAATTCAGATGTACCCACATGAAATATGCACTCAAGTGGGGCACCTCGTTATCCTCAGTGTTGCTGGGGCTCAAGGAACAGTGGAAGAAACAAGTGGACATTGGATAAGTCCCAGTGTATGGGATGATTCATTCCTTCCAATTTCCCCCTTTTTTGGGAACAGCAGCGCCTATCCCATGCCTGCCTATTATTGTATTTGAGAAGTGGGCAGTTTGTTTCTTTTTTTATTTTATTTTATTTTTAAACTTTACATAATTGTATTAGTTTTGCCAAATATCAAAATGAATCTGCCACAGGCAGTTTGTTTCTGAGTTTCACCGGTCTGTGGATAGAATGGCATTTTGCCCTAGAGTGGATCATACCCAGAGTCTCAGCCATACATGATTCAGATGATTTATGTGATTAGATTTGGAAATTTGGAGCTGCTGCTATTAAGATGAGTTTTGGGGTTTAGATTTCATGCTATCGTGAAATCAAACTTTTGGGGATGTTGGGTTGAATGCATTTTACATATGAGGTAGGTAGGAATGTTTTAGGGACAGAGGGTGGGCTGAGATGGGTTGAGTGGTGTTCCCCCTGCTTGCCTCAAGATATGTCTATGTTCCAGAGGGATTCCCAGGTGACTCAGTGGTAAAGAATCCACCTGTCAATGCAGAAGACACAGGAGATTCTGGTTTGATTCCTGGGTCGGGAAGATACCCTGGAGGAGGAAATGTCAACCCACTTCAGTATTCCTGCCTAGGAAAACCCATGGACAGAGGAGTCTGGCGGGCTACAGTCCATGGGGTTGCAAAGAGTTAAACAGGAACGAGCACACGCCCACACGGGTCAGAAGCTGAAAGCGTGAGCTAATTTGGAAAAAGGGCCTTTGCACATGTAACTAAAGATATGGAAATGAGATCATCCCAGATTACACGCATGGGCCCTAATGATCGCTGTCTTTGTAGGGGATACACAGTGAAGATTTGACAAGGAGACCATGTGAAGGTGGAAGCTGAGCCTGGAGTGACACAGGGACAAGCCACAGAACGCCAGCGGCCCCAGAGGCTGGAAGAGGCAAGAACGGAATTTTCCCCATGGCTTCTGAGGGGAGCAGAGCCCTGCCAACTCCTCGATTTCGGGATTCTGGCTTGCAGAGTGCTAACTAAATTTCTACTGCTACATTTTTGCTACTTTTAGCCAAGAAGCTTGTGGTAATTTGTTATGGTGCCCAATATCAGATAACTGTAACATAACAGGTAATATTATTTTTATAAAAACTTGCCAATTTGATGTATACTCCAAATATATCATTTTAATCTGTATTGCATTTATTTAGAAATGATGCTGACTTTTACATGTTTGATAGTCATTCTTCCTCTGTTTTCATAAATTGTCTGTTAAAGTCCTTTGATCTTTTTTTTTGATATTCATTTTTTAATGGATTTAAAAATGTTTTATTTACTTATTTATTTTCATTATTCATTACAGAATATTGAATATAGTTCCCTGTGTTTTTCTTATTGATTTTTAAGAGTTCATAATATATTGAAGATACTATTTTTAATTCTGTAAATTAAATATA
>NW_011495015.1:2900281-2933663 GCF_000754665.1 Bison bison bison
TTTTAAAAATGATTTTTGTATTGGAACTAAAAGTACATAGCCAAATCTAGCAATCTTTAACAAATATGTTGGGTTAACAATTTTTGGGGGGGTTCATTTCACATAACTATAATCTTCCAAACAAACTTTAAAAATAATTTGCAAGTATTTTCCAGTCCCTGAAAATTATTGGGATTTGGGGTGAAATTATATTAAAGGTATAAGTAACTTTGGGGAGAACTGACATTTTGAAAATATGATTTCCTCTGTTTATTAGAAGGAAAAACATAAATACAGTATACTAACGCATATATATGGAATTTAGAAAGATGGTAACAATAACCCGGTGTACGAGACAGCAAAAGAGACACTAATGTATAGAACAGTCTTATGGACTCTGTGGGAGAGGGAGAGGGTGGGAAGATTTGGGAGAATGGCATTGAAACATGTAAAATATCATGTAGGAAACGAGTTGCCAGTCCAGGTTCGATGCACGATGCTGGATGCTTGGGGTTGGTGCACTGGGACGGCCCAGAGGGATGGTATGGGGAGGGAGAAGGGAGGAGGGAGGAGGGTTCGGGATGGGGAACACATGTATACCTGTGGCGGATTCATTTTGATATTTGGCAAAACTAATACAATTATGTAAAGTTTAAAAATAAAATAAAATTAGAAAAAAAAAAGAATGTTTCTTGTTAAGTTTTGTCATAGGCATTGTACATTTTTCAGCTGCACTGTAAATGGAATCCTCTTAATTACATTTTATATAGGAACTACACAAATAGGGATTGTTTACCAGTAGGATAGCTAGGAATAGAATGAAAACAATGATACTAACAACATATATTTTACTGATGATTTAGCAGGCGTTGTTCCAAGGCTTTCGACGTACTACTTCATTCACAGGTGAGAAAACGGAGACAGAGACATTAAGTGACTTGCCCAAGTTACATGACAGACAGCATCTGTATTCAGCAGTGTGGCTCTAGAGTAACTAATTTTCATATATTTGACTTTGTAACTGTGTATTTTACTGGGCTCTCAACATATTTTTCATTGATTTTTCAGAGGATTCTTCTACATTTCCTGTAGAATAGTTTGTGAAAAAAAGCTGACAATTTTATTCTCTGTTTTTCAGTATTATATTTCATTTTTTCTGCTAATTTATGGAACTGGTAAACAGTCCCTAATACTGAATAACTCTGAGTCATTTTTGCTTTAGGACATCAGTGGTTACTGTATCTGGTAAGTGTTTTGCATGTTAAAAATATGTCATCAGTCATTGATCTCTTGCCCTTCCATCCTGGCTCATTCAGGCCTTAGTCATCCATCACCAACTTCAGAATGAGGCCAAGCTCGACTTGTCTAAAAAAGACTGCAGATTGTAAGATTCAAATTCAACTACTGTGCTCTGTTACAATGATGTCCACGTGTCTGCCAGACACTTGTGACAGCCCCTGGGTGGCAAGTCCACCTCTGACACCCTGGTTTCTTTGTATCGAGACTGCAGCTATGCAAATGAGCCTCATCTTACCTCTCCAGTGTTGTCTTAATGTAACACTTAATGTAACACAATGTACTTAATGTAACATTCACTCGGATGCAAGAGGAAGATGCATGTTTTGCCCTGACTTTTTGCAGACCTGGCTCACAGTTCAGTCTGCTTTGTTTCTGGTGTTTTCATTAATCTCATGCATATTGTATCTGACAGAATTACTGCTGTGTTTGTTGACAGGATGCTCTGGCCTCCAAACATGAAATGCATGATGTTCTGATCAAACTTGACACCTGTTTTTCATTCCCAGGCATTGATTTTCCACCCACCAGCCAACATATTTCATAGGAAAAACTGGTAGTGTGATCTGCAAAGTATTGATTGCGGGAACACTGAAATCCCTACCTGAAAATTTATAGCCTTAATTTCCAGCAGGTTACATCAGTTATCTTCAAGAGGGTAAAGATTTAAGAGTGTGATCAGCATGAGCTAACTCAAATGTTTACTACTGAACAGCCTACATAATCTGCCACTTACCACCAAATTAGAAAGATGGAAATAAATATTAAGTAACTGACTGCTTAAGTTTCTCAAAGATCAGCTGAAATGGCCACTGTTTTCCATGAAAAGAGTCAAAAGACATACAAAGCACACACTCTTGAAAAAAAAGAAAAAGTTTCCAAAGCAGAAAATGCAAGTATTCAATATTGCAATTTAGGAACAAAAGACTGGATAGTTCACAGGTAATTTCTTCTGACATTTTCAGTAAAATGTCTTGTTTTTTGCAAAATATTATGAAACAGAATTTATCCCTTCACATACAAAACATGGTAGAGTCTTACCAAGACTTAATGACCTCATTCATCATTCAACAATTACATGCTAAGGAACTACTATGCATTGGCTTTTGTTGTTTTGTCGCTCAGTCATGTTTGACTTTTTGCCACCCCATGGACTGTAGTTTGCCAGGCTCCTCTGTCCATGGGGATTTCCAGGCAAGAATACTGGAGTGGTTTGCCATTTCCATCTCTAATGTGCTGGTTACTGGACTGAGAATTTCATTTTAATAACTTCATGTTGTCTGCACCTTATTCATAAGGTTGGTACTATTTTCCATACTTGTTGAGAAGGGAGAACTCATCTAGGAATTCCCTGCATTCTTCACACAGAGCAAAAGTTTTCAATAAGAGAAATGAAAGGATGTAATATTTCAAAATTTACTATGATAGATGAGTTTTAATATAACCCCAGTGAACCTATTTGCAGAGCAGCAATGGAGACGCAGACAGAGTGAACAAACGTGCGGACACAGTTGGGGAAGGAGAGGGTGGGATGAATTGAGAGTATAGCATTGGAACGTATACATTACCATATGTAAGACAGATAGCCAGTGGGAAATTGCTCTATGAGGCAGGGAACTCAAATCCAGTGACAAATCCAAATCCAGCTCAAATCCAGCTCAAATCTGTGACAACCTAAAGGCAGGTGACGGGGGTGGGAGGAAGGTTCAAGAGGGGGGGAACATACGTATACCTATGGCTGATTCATGTTGACATGTGGCAGAAACCAACACAACATTGTAAAGCAATTATCCTCCAATTAAAACAAAAGGATTAAAAAACGATAATCCCAGGGTTAGCCTGCTACCCTCTTCCTGCAGAAACACCACTAACACAGTATACATATTCTATACACATGACTGAATAAATCCTGGCTTTAAAGTGACGTGGCAAGGGAAGAATGACGGGACATCTACTCGGCAGTGACTCTGTGAAGCTAGTCTCATGGCAAGGGAAGAATGACGGGACATCTACTCGGCAGTGACTCTGTGAAGCTAGTCTCGTGGCAAGGGAAGAATGACGGGACATCTGCTCGGCAGTGACTCTGTGAAGCTAGTCTACCAGGTCCCATGCTCCAAGTCATCTCCCACTCTTGTCCACCTGCAGCCACAATGACTAGTCAGCCCACCATCAGACCCAACGCTGTGTCCAGGGATGTGGAGTATACCCACAAAGAATGAGGTATGAGTCTAAGGCTCAAAATATTTGTTTCTTTATGCAGTGAGTATGAATCTAATATACATGGAACAGGTGGTGGCGATGGTCAGGAATGCCCACACTGCATGGAGGGTTCTGAGAAGAAAGACGTCAGACAGGCTGGGATGGCTACCTGGCCTGTGAAGGTAGTGGGCCTGGGATCTTGCATAAAGGGAGAGATGGGTCTGAACTGTTCACTGGCAGGAGAAAGCAGGAAGGCGTTCTAGGTGAGGACAGAGTCATTGCCAAAAGTTCAACATGAACTGAATGTCTCTGGGTCCTGAGCCAAGGTCCCCAGACAGGCTGCCTCAGTCACGGGTGAGCTTAGACCACCCTTGGGCAGCAGCTGAGCTTGGACTTCATCCCTTGGACATCAGAAAGATGTAGGAGGAAAACATTCAATTCAGCAAATATAGGTTTCCTGTTTTCCAGTATGATCTTAATGCTGGGGCTACAAAACAGAATCAAATGTAATCCCCACTTTCCAGGAGCTCCTGTTCGGTGGTAAAGGCTGATGTATAAACTGGTGAGAAGCACAGAACCGTCCATGAGGACAATAACATAAGTATAGTAGGAAAGAGCTCAGGGAAGGAAGGAATACATTCCTAATTGGGGGTCGGGGCAGAAAAGCCTCCCCAAGGAGGTGACATCTTCTCTGGGGGCAGAGGGTGCACAGGCCAGCAAGGCTGGTGGTGGGGGAGGTCCCAGCAGGACACACATATCAGGGACATCAAGGTGGGCTTGACCTGAGGGAAACCAGAAGAACGAAAGCAGACAAGAAGTTACTTCATGATCCAGTTAGGAAATATACCCATGATCCAAGGTATGTGGAAGGGCCTTGGGGAAAAAGAGAATAAAGGACCTACACTTTCATTTCCTGGAGGCTTTAGCTGGATGACAATGTTCTACAACCAAAAACCAGAGCGTGAATTAAAATGCATTGACCTTGTCAGTACTTGCGATGTTATTGTCGATCATTTCAAGGCACAGTGGTGAAGGGGGCTCGCTTTCATGACCAAGTTCACAAGCTTCCTGCACACTCAGGGTTCTTCCGTTGTGCGCTCTTGGGGACACTGCTGCCCTTGGACATGTGCTCCACGAGCAGAAGTCACCTCACTTGTGTTCCTCTTTCCTCACATGCAATTGTTCTGCTACATTTCCTGAAACCTCCTTTGACCTAATCAACTGTTCTTTACTTTCATTCTTTTTTTTTCCCCCAAACTGCATAGCTTGTGGGATCACAGTTCCCTGACAAGGGATCGAACCCAGGCCCTTGACAGCGAAAGCATGGACTCTTAAGCACTGGACCACCAGGGAATTCCCCACTTGCTTTTTTTTTGGCAAAAAATAATTTTATTCAATTTTATATCAACACTCTTGTCTGTGGAAATGCTGGATGTAATGATTAACAGATGGAAGTAGGTGTGTAAAAGTTAATTCCCTTTATGATTTTCTAAAAAATTTAAAACATTCTAAATTTTATATTGGAGTAGGGGATTGCAAAAGCATCAGACACAACTGAGTGACTAAACACATACAGTTGATTTACTAAGTGAATTAAGTCAAAGACAAATTTCATACTATATCACTTATATGTGAAATCTTAAAAAAATGATACAAATGAACTTATTTACAGGACAGAAACAGACTCATTAAAAACCAAACTTATGGTTGTCAATGGGAAAGGCTGAGGGTGTGAGGGATAAATTAGGAGTTTGGGATTAAGAGATACACACTCAGTTCAGTTCAGTCATTCAGTCGTGTCCGACTTTCTGTGACCCCATGAACCGCAGCACGCCAAGCCTCCCTGTCCATCACCAACTGCCGGAGTCTACCTAAACCCATGTCCATTAAGTCGGTGATGCCATCCAACCATCTCATCCTCTGTCGTCCCCTTCTCCTCACGCCCTCAATCTTTCCCAGCATCAGGGGCTTTTCAAATGAGTTGGCTCTTCTCCTCAGGTGGACAAAGTACTGGAGCTTCAGCTTCAGCATCAGTCCTTCCAATGAACACCCAGGACTGATCTCCTTTAGGATGGACTGGTTGGATCTCTTTGCAGTTCAAGGGAGTCTCAAGAGTCTTCTCCAACACCACAGTTCAAAAGCATCAATTTTTCGGCACTCAGCTTTCTTTATAGTCCAACTCTCACATCCATACATGACCACTGGAAAAACCATAGCCTTGACTAGACGGACCTTTGTTGGCAAAGTAATGTCTCTGCTTTTGAATATGCTATCTAGGTTGGTCATAACTTTCCTTCCAAGGAGTAAGTGTCTTTTAATTTCATGGCTGCAGTCACCATCTGCAGTGATTTTTGAGCCCCCCAAAATAAAGTCAGCCACTGTTTCTCCATCTATTTGCCATGAAGTGATGGGACCAGATGCCATGATCTTCGTTTTCTGAATGTTGAGCTTTAAGCCAACTTTCTCACTCTCCTCTTTCACTTTCATCACTACTATATATAAAATAGATAATCAACAAGGACCTACTGTATACCACAGGAAAATCTACTCAATACTTTGCAATAACTTACATGGGAAAATAATTTGAGAAAGAATATATATATATATATGCCTATGCATAACTTTTAAAGGGTCTCGAACATGGAGCATACTCTGTGCTCCACGGGGTTTCTGGTATGTTTGCTTTGTCAGCTGAATCCCTTCTTGGTCTTGTAGTACTTAGTGCAACTCCAGCCCGATTATGAGGTGTTTATATTGTGCTACACACTATTCTTGCAGGATTTTTGTTTCTTCCACTTTTGGTGAATGGGTTTGTTCATCAGTGGTATGAAAAGAAAAAGATGACTATCACCCAGTGCAGTGAACACCCGTTCTGCATGCTGTTTCTGTGCCGTGGATGAGCACAGAATGTAAACGTGCTACTGAAACCATATGCACTTTCAACATGGCAGACCGAGCTACAATCTTTTACCCCAGACTATTACAAAGACTCCTAACTCCAGTGTCTGAGGTGGTAGGTACTAAATAAATATTACCTTAATTAATGAATAATTTATTGCTCATGGGAACTGCTAAGCAGGACTCTAGGAGGTGGTACAGAGAATAATGCTCATATGAGTTGTTTTTAATTGAAGCTGAGTTGCACATATGGCTTTAATGAGCAAGTTCTGGACAATAACTCATACTGATCATGTCCTTGAATTAAAAACATGCCAAAGTTACCAACTATAAATCTAAAAACGTACATCCTGTATCTACAGTTATTTAATAATTTTTTTCTATAGTGATCCGAAGGGCTAAGCATTTTGCTAGGATCTACCTGGTCCCCTCCAAGAAGAAAAATTAGGTTATCTGTTAGGGATCGGTACACATTTCCATACACAGTGCATTCCAGAGGAATGTGAAACCCCCATAACTCTCAGGTGCCAAAGATGCTGGGGCTTCCATTTTCTTAGAGGGCTTTCCAATTTCTTCTTTTCTTCCATCACCCCAGGACATAGGAAATTAATTATCAGGCAATCTCTCTGGGTAGAAATCGAATGTAACTAGGAACACAAAATAACTGTCTACATAACTTATTTATATGAAAAATATCGAATTATGACATTCAAATTCTGAAACACTAATCCTTAAGTGAACAGATCAAGATTTAACTTTGACAATGATTTATAGTGTTTCTTTAGAAGTAGATTTTGATTTTTGATGAAGATATTATCAAATTCAGGCAAAGGTCCTTTGTTTTATACATAATAGAGAAGAGTATAAATCAGTTGTTGTTTAGTTGCTAAGTTGTGTCCTACTCTTGTGACTCCATAGACTGTAGCCCGCCAGGCTTCTCTGCCATGGAATTCTCCAGGCAAGAATACTGAACTGGGTTGCATGCGATCTTCCCAACCCAGGAATCAAACCTACGCCTCCTGCATTGGCAGGTGGAATCTTCATCACTGAGCTATTGGTTTTTGTTATTTGGAACCAAAACAGCTTAACTAGTAAATCACAGCTCTTATAAGAGGTGGCTTGAAGCGGCCAGCTCATGTCAACCAAGGCCGAGGTCAGAAATGCTGAATTGTCACTATGCACAGAAGTATTTGTTACTGCCCAATGCAATCTTCTGACAAAGCAGGATGGTCACTAAGCATGATTCAGAAGACTGCCAGATGCTAAGAACTTTCTGGAAGGCTTCCTCACAAGTGTTTCTGCCTAGGGTCGACACAGACTTATTACCAGTTACAACAAAGTCCTCTCACTGCAGTGGAAACCAAAGTCTGGGAGAAGGCCACTGGCACTGTGCTCAGGGAAGCTTTGCTCATCCACGGCACAGAAACAGCATGCAGAACGGGTGTTCACTGCACTGGGTGATAGTCATCTTTTTCTTTTCATACCACTGATGAACAAACCCATTCACCAAAAGTGGAAGAAAAAAATCCTGCAAGAATAGTGTGTAGCACAATATAAACACCTCATAATCGGGCTGGAGTTGCACTAAGTACTACAAGACCAAGAAGGGATTCAGCTGACAAAGCAAACATACCAGAAACCCCGTGGAGCACACAGTATGCTCCATGTTCTAGACTGTTTAAAAATTCTCAAGGCATCTATGATAGTTACTCAGCTGTGTCTGACTCTCTGCAACCCCCTGGATTGTAGCCTGCCAGGCTCCTCTGTCCATGGAATTCCCCAAGCAAGAGTACTGGAGTGTGTAGCCATTTTATTCTCCAGGGGATTGTCCCGAACCAGGGATCAAACCCAGGTCTCCTGCATCGCAGATTCTTTACCATCTGAGCCACCAGGGATGCCCATGGAATCTATAAATATTTTCAGAAGTACTTTCACCTCACTCAAACACTGTTTTGTAAAAAAGCATCATCTAGGGTATTGC
The DNA here is from genome assembly GCF_000754665.1 of Bison bison bison. Lineage (NCBI taxonomy): Eukaryota > Metazoa > Chordata > Mammalia > Artiodactyla > Bovidae > Bison > Bison bison. The sequence continues at coordinate 2,908,635 of NW_011495015.1, forward strand.
ATAAGTCTTAGATTTCCCCCCTTGAGTTCTGAATATTCACAGGACCAGGAAAATTGTCTTTAATCACATACATTATTTTTTAGACACATACTTTACAGTAATACAGTAATACTGAAAAGATGGTGTCTTGCCCTAAAGACATGTGAACCTGCAATGAGAATCCCACTAGTGAGATTTAAATAAATTAAATATTATTTGTACAGGGGATCTGGATGACTTCACCATATGCATTAAAAAAAAGGATGGGGTGAAGTGTGGTTTCTTTAAGTGGAGAGTAATGAGCTTGGGTATTCAGATACTTTTTGCCACAGATACTTCAATAAAAAGAGCTAACGCAAATGTGTCAACAGTTCCTTGCAATGATTCACGTGTAAGAAAACTCGCCTTCCAGGCTTCTCCTTGATAAGATTTTTAAAGCTTATTTCTTGTTGCTCTTAATTATTAGAAAAAGGTGATGCTGCTGCTGCTGCTAAGTCGATTCAGTCGTGTCTGACTCTGTGCGACCCCATGGACTGCAGCCCACCAGGCTCCTCCGTCCATGGGATTTTCCAGGCAAGAGTACTGGAGTGGGGTGCCATTGCCTTCTCCAGGAAAAAGGTGACAGTGCCCCTATATTACATAATAATCGGGTTTCTTGGGAGGATCTTTTTTCCCTTACTCTGAGTTGCACGGCTGATTCAGGAGAACAACCTTGTTTATATACACAATGAACTTCAAGTCCATTTAACAGAGATAAAACTCGATCTCCAATCCTCATCGTGTGAATCCATGACAATCAGAAGCGATAAGAAAGAGAAGGAAGGACAAAAGGTGTTGTCTTCTCCACTGCTGCAGAGTCTAAAAATGTAAAGACTAGAGAGATGGCAAAACTTTTAGAAATAATGACCGAATTATCATCTGTGTACCACATCATTTTGTCAACTCTATAGGATAATGATGCTTTTAATGTATTTCTCTCCGTGGGCCAAAACGGAAGAGGGAACTTTGGGCAGAATTTCCTGCGCATGCTTCTGAACATTATAATGAATCAATGTGCCACATTCAATTCTTGCAACTCTCAGGCACGTTACTGCTCATTAAGGAGAATGAAAGAGATGCCACCACATTCAGGTGACTCGTCCAAAGTCACACGAACAATGAGTGACGGATTCGGTCCAAGGCCAACACACTGTGTCTGCCACTGCATTCCCCCACCTCATCATCCCAGTGGCATTTACACCACCTCCCAGAGTTCCAACGTGCTCCTCTTCTGAAGAGCGAAGGAGTGATTTGCTTGATGCTCTCAGGAAGGCATTTCTATTGCATTTTTATTCATTACTTTTCTAGGAAGTCTAAAGCCTGTAGAGGACCCAGTGGCTCAGGGGTAAAGAAACTCCTGCAGTGCAGGAGAGTCTGAAGACACGAGTTTGATCCCTGGGTTGGGAAGATCCCCTAGAGGAGGAAATGGCAATCCGCCCTGGTATTCTTGCAGGGAAAATCCCATGGATGGAGTAGCCTGACCAGCTGCAATCCTTGGGGTCCCAAAGAGTTGGACACAACTGAGCGCGAGCAACCTGGGAATGGATCTTACAGGTGACGTTCACTGGACTTCCCAGGCGTCTCAGGGTAAAGAATCTTCCTGCCAGTTCAGGAAACACAGGAGGCGTGTGCCTGGAGAATCCTATGGACAGAGGAGCCTGGCAGGCTGTAGTCCATGGGGTCACAAAGAGCCGGATACGACTGAAGCAACTGAGCACTGTAGACATTAACTTATTTGTCTGGACCATCTATCTGGGCACAGTGGTTATGAATAGCATCACTATTGTTATTATGGGTGGGGAAATTAGAGTGAGCCCTGGTAATCAGGAACATCAGTAAATGAGTGGCAGTTTGGACCAGAAGCCTTGCCACCTAATACATAATCCAGAGCCCCAGCCACTAAATCTTGCTTTTTGTGATATGGTAAAACTCACAAGGCCAGGCTCCTATTAATCTTTAATGAAACCAAATGTCAACTATACTCTTCTGGGTCATCATTCAGTTTCTAGCGTAATATTCAGTATATATTCAATCCTAAGACCACACATACATAAAGGTTGAAAGAAAATCCAATTTCCTTCTATAATTACATAAATTATTTTAACATGTCACAACAATTTTACATGAGAAAGGAAAATGAATTTATCCATCAATTTGTGCTCACATTGTTTTTTTCTCTCCTTAAGGAGTTGATCCCCTAACACTGTAGATTAATTATTTTTTTTCCTTAAAGAATTCTTAAAAAGAGTGATGTCATTCTGATAAATGTTCCCTCCTCTATTCATTAGGGGCAGATGTTTACTTCTGCCTGGAGAGCCAGTCTAATGCTCTGTGACCATGAGGGGAGCATGACAAATATAAACTACTTGTGTCTCTGTTCAACTCAGTTCAAGAGGAGGCTTCTTCCCAAGTTTACAAATGCACAGCAAACATAAAAATTTGCTATTTAGGGTTTATATAGGTATCCCAATAATCCCTAATGTTATTACTAATCAGCCTCCTATTTTATTTGAATCTTGATCAAAAAGCTATCTTCTGTGCAGTCACTTAAGAAGAATAAAAATGAATTCAGGAAAACACACATATCAAGGTTGGGCTATAACCTCTCGTATGTGGGCTATAAGTGTCTCAACATATGAGGCACCCATTTCATGTAATGGACACTGGATGGTTGAAAACTACAATAAAAATTAAAAGTATATTAACCATTCCATGTCTCCGTGAATGCCCTTTCTCAGTCTGGAATTCGCTCCCACTTTGCATCCTTACCAGGAGCACTCTTGGGTACCCTCTAAGGCTCAGCATAAGGGTCACTTCCTTAGGGCTATCCAGGCTGCGTGCTATGCAGCTTGAACACCGCCTCCTCCTGCTCCGAGGGCACGTAAATAGCTCCTCTATGAAACCAGCATTTCTTGCTTGGTCCTTAACAAGGCTTCCCTAGTGACTCAGACAGTAAAGAGTCTGCCTGTAATGCAGGAGACCTGGTTCTGATTCCTGGGTCGAGAAGATTCCCTGGAGATGGGCATGGCAACCCACTCCAGTATTCTTGCCTGGAGAACCCCATGGACAGAGGAGCCTGGTGGGCTACAGTCCATGGGGTCGCAAAGAGTTGGACATGGCTGAATGGCTAACCACCACCTGCTTAAGGTGGTGCACTCTTTGACAGGTGGTCAAACATATTTTCTGTCTGTCCTTCACCTTGGACATCCCCCTCTTTGCTTCTCAAACAGGTGAGCCCAGAATGTTTGGCAAATGCAGCACAGAGACCCTTCCAGCTGTAAAATACTTGGGTGCAGAGAGCCAATGGTCTTGTATAGGTGATGTCACTCACCCCGGCCACCTCAATGTAAAATGGACCCGTGAAACCTGCTTTTGGGAAGCTGTTTTCCCCACCCCAGAGTATAACTGAAAATTTGTTTTGTAAATTGTGCTTTGCTATCCCCTGGAGGAAGAAATCGCAGCCCACTCCAGTATTCTTGCTTGGGACATCTCAAGGACAAAGGAGCCTGGTGGGCTATAGTCTACTCAGTAGTGAAGAGTCAGACAAGACTGAGCCACTGAGCACACACATACAAGTATAAGATATTATACCTATATGTGTGTGTAATTTTTTAAGGATAAACTGTCTTATGTCATAAAGACAACTTGAAATAATGAACACATGGTCTATGTAATAACATATTTGATCCACTTCAATGAAGACATGCATAAAGAAAGCACTCTCAGAAATCAGCAGGTGATAGAACTACCCAGTTGGTGTCTAATTTGTAGATGAGCATAGTGGAAAAAAAATTCAGTATAGATGAATGTATCAGTTTACATAATGGACATCCAAACACTTTATTGTAACTATACAGTGACTGTGAGGACCAGAGAAGGTACCACATCTACCCAGGTAGGAATATTGGCCAGCAATGCAGATGGAAGGAAAGGAAGAGAGACAGATCAAAGAGACTTATATACACTCTTTGTTTAAAATGTGGGATCACCTTCAAATTATTTATATGGACAGAAATGTTCTTTAAAAGAACAATTTAAATTCTTTGCAACCCCATGGACTGTAGCCCGCCAGGTTTCTCTGTCCATGGGATTTTCAGGCTACAATATTGGAATGGGTTGCCATTTCCTTCTCCAGGGGATCCTCCTGACTCAGAGATTGAATCCATGTTCTTCTGCATTAGCAGATTCTTTACCCACTGAGCCACTGGGGAAGCCATTCGAGTGATCCAATGTTATCCACAGCTGCATGGATTCTATGCTATTGTCTACGTAACTTGTTGTCAATTCTCCTCTTGTCCTCTAGCTTCTAGGTCATGTGTTTAGCTTCCATTTTGTCCTGTACCCACCAAAAGCAGAAATCATTACCTTCTAGGCCCACCAGAGAGAAGGTGTTTATAGAAGGAACTGATCACCATCGAACACTATTCTCAAGATTTTTTCAAGGGAGGCAAATTAGGGTGTTTGCATCAAACCCTCAAGAACATAAGCCTATTCATCATTTTTCTCCCATCAGCCATCAGATTTCCACTTCTCTCTTCTTTCCAGGTCTACCCGCCACCCCATCCCCCGACTCCCCTGCATCAATTATTTCTTTTCCAATAACAGCATTTCAGGACCATCTCAAGTTTACTCCAAAATTTCATTTCAATGTTTACACACACACACACAAAGGCACCCCAGCTAACAGGCTATGCTTCTCAGAAGACATTTCGGCATGATCCTTTTTAAACTGGATTATATCTTGGCCTTCCCAGGTGGCTCATGGTAAAGAATCTGCCTGCTAATGTAGGAGATGAAAGAGTTGCGGGTTCGATCCCTGAATCAGGAAGATCCCCTGGAAGAAAAATGGCAACCCACTCCAGTATTCTTGCCTGGGAAATCTCAGGGACAGAGGAGCATGGTGGGCTCTAGTCCATGGGGTCACAAAGTGTCAGATATGACTGAGTACATACACCTTGAAGACTAATCTACTTTTCCAACTAACTCTAGTATTCATCCTAAGGTTAATTCCAGTAAATTCCAGTTTTCTTATCTCCAGGCACCTAAAAAGTTGTAGGGTTTTTCTGGTGGGGGTCAGGGAGGAGGTGGCATATTCTATTATAAATCCAATTAAAAGGCTTTAAAATTATAAATGCCCAATTCTACACTTATTTCCAAAATAACTAGTAGTAATCTTCTTTCAAAACTTAGGAGCATCTGTATAGAGACCATTTCCTTCTCAGACAAGTATTTAGACCTTTTTGTCACATAAAGGATGAAAAGCCCTCACTCTAAATTAATCTGAGGACGACCACTCCAAGTGGAGTTAAACCAAGTAAGTAAGAAAGGTTGTCAACTACAGTGGTTAGATGGCCAGAGATTCAAGTTCCCAGAGGTTACTCAACGGTCAGGGGAAATTTCTTTGCTCAATTTGAGGCTGTGCATCATATTTTGAATTGAATATAAATAGCTTTAAATGAGACAATGACTTTAATACCAAAAATTCCCCCAGAAGTTTGAGAAGCATATTTGTCCTCTGTCAACTTTAAAACAAAATGGGATAAAAATGCCTGATTAGCAGCCACTGTTCATTTAGTCTTACACCTGTTCTCTGGAGTGGGCCTTTACACTGGGCAGAGAACACAGCCCCTGGATTTGTCATCATGTAAGAAACCCTGGTGCCCTTTCTTTGTGTGATGGAGTCAGTGGTGGGTGGCTCACTAAGCTATGCATGCAAACATGGATTCATGGAAAAGGATGCTTTCTGAAATTCAGTGAGCTGCTCAAGAATGAGTTCTGTTGACGAGCTCAAACGACACTCCCAAACATCTACAGTGAGCTGCAAAGATGAGTTCAGTCTTTTCTCTGAGGAATCAGGTAACTCCTGGAGCATGAAACATAGATTATTGACGAACTCGTCTGGATCCACAGCAGTGCATTATGGGAAAGCAATGGAAAGGATCAACTATCACAGAGGATAAATCACATTTATTCTTCACCACGAACTTGTGACACTAAGTACAGACTTGTTTCCGTGTATTTGGTGTGTATGCATATAAGCATGTATGTGTATGTAATTTCTCACATACACACACATATATATGTGTGTGTGCATATACATAAATAGGCATTCTTCATTTATTCTTAATTTAGACCTATCTACACATTATCAAACAAAGCACAATTTCTCTTGTATTCAGATCTATTTTATGCATTATTCTTTCCTCTAATACAGTTTTACATTTCATTTAGCAGTAAACAACTGAAGTATTACATATCTATAGAAGACAATTATCCTAACTGTTCTAATTATCTTGTAACACTTGCTCTTTTTTCCTTAACTGTGTGGGTATACAAATGTTTGCATTCTTCAAGAAAGAAAAAAACATAGACAGAAAAGACAGTTCTTTTTAACAGTTCACTAATCTAAGAGAATATCACTTCTTCAAAAACCAGAAATCTTTGAAATGACAAAATATGAAAAATAAAATTTCCAGTCAAAAGGGTGCCTAATTACAATAAATAACTGAATTACTAGCTTAACACAGGCTTTCTAAATAAAATATATACATATATGCATATAAACGTAAATATTAACTATTTTATATTATTAAAAGTCTGATTATCTAAATTCCTGGAGACAGGTAAATTTTCAAAAAAGTGGCCCAATATTAATTTCTTGTATTTCAGTCATCATGAAAAGAATTCCTAGTTTCCTCAAAATCTACAAAAATAAAATTGCATTTTTCTTATATTTTCTATGTTAAAGAAGAAAAACTGGAATGATACTAAAACCTTAGGGTTTTTTTTTTTCATTTTAAGTTGAATTTGTTGTTTATGGTGAAATCTTGAATTTCAAGATGGTATGTTTAGATATAATTTTCACTAATGGATGGAAAAAGAACCCTGCACTTAAAACATAAATTCGTACTTTTCTCTTAAAAGGTCTAAGTTTTTAATGCTAAGAAGTATAATCTCTATAGAGTGATATAACTCCTACAGTTTGATGCTTTTGAAACTACAGAAAAACTTTTAGAAGCCCAAATGGATTTTCTCCCCCAAATGAATATGTGGTCATTTCCAATTGTCATTCCAGGAGAAATGGTACTCCTCCATCAGAGGGGTCAACAAAGGGGAGTGGGTCATTTCTAAACTAAAAATGATTGAAATCTTGGATTTTGGTTGCTACAAAGTAAAATATTCTGCATTTAGTATTGTTTTCATACTGCTCTATGAATATTTTTATGCTGTTGAAAACTGAACCAGTCCTTATAAACGTGAATACGCTGAGAATAGTGTTCACATCAAGATCTGTATTTGCTCACACAGTCAGGCTTCCCTCCTTCTGGACAGAGACCTGCACCCACAGGCAAGTGCCAGGTCTGATAACAGACTTCTGTTCCCATCTCTATGCCCTGACCCTCCCTCCCCAAGGAGCTGCTGGGGGTACCCACTACCCACCCTCAAATGGGTAGCCTCCTTTGAATGTTACCTATTTGTCCATGACCCAGGTACAACAAAAAACATGGAGTTGGTGATGGTCAGGGAAGCCTGGCACGCTGCAGTGCATGGGGTCCAAAGAGTCGGACACGACTGAGCGACTGAACTGATTTGAGAAATACACCATTCAATACAAATCCTGATTCCTTTCCAAATACGACAGAGATGTTCATGCCAAGAACAAAGACAATATAATTGGAAGGCTGTAGAATGCCAAAGGGACCCCTGGAAGAAGCAAAGTAACCATTTTAGAAAATTCCTCTCTAGCCATGCATCATAAAAATGGATATCCTTTAGAGTTTCAGGATCGAATGTTAACAGCATGCTGGTAACAACAAAATATGACAAAATATGAAAAATAAAAAGACATTTCTAAAATAACCCTTAAGTTTGAAATAAAAGTAGATGTACCGTTTCCCAGATTTGTATGGAATCAATGAAGAAAATTTTTGTGTCTTCACAAAATAAATGATGAGGTCTAATTACCACTTTGAAAGAGGTAGAATTCACTACCATGTCATGAGCCACACAGATGAACATTACTGCAGAGCAGTGGTGATCACCCGGAAGGATCCCTCAGAGTCCCCAGGAATGCAGAAACGGAAACCACAGCAACAACAAACCCCGATCTTCTCTAAAAGAGGGAAGGTGAAGTGCCACGGCAAAAACAACATTTCATTTCACACCTATCTCTAGAATTTGGTCATTTTACCATGAGTGGTTTTAGGATTAGTGCTCACAAATGTATATGGAACATGCATCATCAGTTGCTCAGTCATTTCTGACTCTTTGCGACCCCACAGACTGTAGCCCACCAGGCTCTTCTGTCTATGGGATTCTCCAGGCAAGAACACTGGAGTGGGTTGCCATATCCCCCTCCAGAGGATCTTTCAGACCCAGGGATCAAACCTGTGTTCTCCTGCACTCCTGCATCGGCAAGTAGCTTCTTTACCACTGAGCTACCAGGGAAGCTGGTAAAGAATCTGCCTGCAATGCAGGAGACCCCGGTTCGATTCCTGGGTTGGGAAGATCCCCTGGAAAGGGGTAGACTACCCATTCCAGTATTCTTGGGCTTCCCTGGTGGCTCAGCTGGTAAAGAATCCGCCTGCAATGTTGGAGACCTGGGTTTGATCCCTGGGATGGAAAGATCCCCTGGAGAAGGGAAAAGCTACCCACTCCAGTATTTTGGCCTGGAGAATTCCATGAACTGTATAGTCCATGGGGTTGCAAAGAGTCAGATATGACTGAGTGACCTGTACTTTCATCCACCTTCTTCTTTTAACGGTGAAAGAGCTCTCTCTTCACAAACCAGTGAGCTGTTAACATTCGATCATTAGCTGTGTTACAAACATGGTACGTTGCTCCTGATCTCTCCACTGAATTCCTTCAGTTCAGTTTAGTTCAGTTCAGTTGCTCAGGCATGTCCGACTCTTTGCGACCCCATGAATGGCAGCGTGCCAGGCCTCCCTGTCCATCACCAACTCCCAGAGTTCACTCAAACTCATGTCTATCGAGTCAGTGATGCCATCCAGCCATCTCATCCTCTGTCGTCCCCCTCTCATCCTGCCCTCAATCCCTCCCAGCATCAGAGTCTTTTCCAATGAGTCAGCTCTTTGCATCAGGTGGCCAAAGTACTGGAGTTTCAGCTTTAGCAATCAGCCCTTCCAAAGAAAACCCAGGGCTGATCTCCTTCAGAATGGAGTGGTTGGATCTCCTTGAAGTCCAAGGGACTCTCAAGAGTCTTCTCCAACACCACAGTTCAAAAGCATCAATTCTTTGGTGCTCAGCTTTCTTCACAGTCCAATTCTCACGTCCATACATGATCACTGGAAAAACCATAGCCTTGACTAGACAGACCTTTGTTGGCAAAGTGATGTCTCTGCTTTTGAATATGCTATCTAGGTTGGTCATAACTTTCCTTCCAAGGAGTAAGCGTCTTTTAATTTCATGGCTGCAATCACCATCTGCAGTGATTTTGGAGCCCCCCAAAATAAAGTCTGACACTGTTTTCCCATCTATTTCCCATGAAGTGATGGGACCAGATGAATAGCCACCCTAAATCCTGCAGATCTTCCCCTATAATAATATTTACTAACATCTCAAGGATGCATTTGCATTGGAAAGTTCAGATGGAAGAGCCAGAGTAGGAAATTGTTGAAACAAATTCCATATTTCTGTGAAAGTCCCCTCCAGGTTACAATAGTTTACATTGGGCAAAGAGTGACTCAGAGCCAAGAACTGACAGCAGAACTCACTGGAGATGCTCAAACCTTGAAATGCATAAGTTTAAAAGAAACTTACTGGGATGAAGCAAAATGACACCAAAGGTTTTTGTTTTTGTTTGTTTACTGGTACTAAAGGTTATAGATGGTTGGCCAAAAACATCACAAAACATCCTGGTCAGTTTCTCTCTTACAAAGAAAGACTTGTTGTCTTCTCAACACCCTGCCGGCAGGCAGCCCGGGTCTAGAAGTTTGGGGCGTCCATATGTCAGCTGTGGTTTTCCACTGACAACGCTTGTCTCCAGTTTACCTTCCAGCCTAAACTATATACACTCTACACCCACTTCTATCTCTCCTTGTACAATTTAATATGGCAAAACCAATACAATATTGTAAAGTTAAAAAGTAAAATAAAAAAAATTAAAAAAAATAAAAATAAACCCAACTCAGCTCACCCTGGTCTACAGGGCCCAATATTTCTCTGGCCTTTTCCAGAAAACTTGTTCTATTGAAACTATTTCCTTTATTTCAGCCTGGGTTTTCCCAAATCCAAAGACTCCTCCTGAATACCATGGACTATAGGAAAAGATCTCGGGTTGGGCTCTTCTGCATCTCTTGGCTTCTTCAAGACTTTTGATTTTTTTAGTACCACTTAGTTCACATTCAAGATCCTGTTGTCAGATCACGTCCACAGCATCCAAACAGCTTCCCAATGAGCCTCCGCTCTGTGTCCTGCTTCCTCCTTCCCTTCACCTCCTACAGCCTATGACTTTGTACCTCTACAAGCCAGATTCATGTCCATCTGACTCAAAGAATGCCAAGTCCCCTCTTGCCTCTTCTTTTTTGACCTTCATTTCCAGAGGCATCTTTGGCCTCAGGGTATGGGATGTCCAGCATCTCTGGTTTACATCTTACCCACCCCTGCTTCCACCTCTCTCTCCATCTCCAGTGAATGACTCTGTGAGCTCTCTGACCCTCTGCATCTGCCCGTCCTGCCACACGCTGCAACCCAGCCTAGGGAGAATTGTATTACAAACATTTTAGTGTTTCCTGCTCAACTTCTACTCTTCGCAACACGGACAATCTTCCTTCTCAAGTTGAGTCGTGTAACACAGAGTCTGGCTGGCTATGAGACAGCTGACATCAAAACTAGGATGGCATGAAAAACTGGGACGTATTTCAGGTCTGTGAGTAAATTACACCCATAGGAACAGAAATGTTCTAAGGAAAAACAGTGAGAGAGGGAAGAGAAGATGACTCCAGACAAGGAAGACTAATGCTTTTGTACTTAACCTGTGAGACAAGACACACTGAAGGCCTCTGAGCACGGAAATGACTTGACCAAAGAGACTTGGGGAAAATTAATTTGGTAAGAACACTAAGGAAAAAGAGTACAGCAGGAAGCGTCTTCTAAACAATAAAGGGACCCTAGTGGGTCATGTAGTTCAGAATGTCCTCCTGCATCTGCATTACCTGCTGCTACAGCCATCACAGCTGCCATAACACATTTCTAAAGATAGACTTCTCTGATTTCATACCCTGTTTATTTCAGGATGGAGCCAATACTTCCATGTAAGAAATACCAGCCAGTATACAGTAGCCAAGACATGGAAACAACCTAAGCGTCCATTGACAGATGAGTGGATAAAGATGTGGTATATGCATATACTGGGATATCACTCAGCCATAAAAAATGAAATGATGCCATTTGCAACCACATGGGTGGGCCTCGAGGCTGTGATGCACAGTGAGGCAAGTCAGAAAGACAAATACCATATGATACCACTTGCATGTGGAATCTAAGACAGGACACAGGTGAACTTATCTGTAACCAGAAAAGACTCACAGATATAGAGAACAAACTTGGTGTTGCTGGGAGCGGGTGAGGGAGGGATGGACTAGAAGTTTGGGATTAGCAGATGCTAATTATAACTATTATATACAGTTATATAACTATTACTTAAACTATTATATATAGGATGGATAAAAAATACACATGTATACCTGTGGCGGATTCATTTTGATATTTGGCAAAACTAATACAATTATGTAAAGTTTAAAAATAAAATAAAATTAAAAAAAATAGGTCCTACTGTATAACAAAGGGAACTATATTCAATATCCTGTAACAAACCATAATGGAAAATTAAAAAAAAATGAAATATCAGCCAACTCTCTATACCTATTCTTAAATTTTAATTCCCAAATAATTTAGCATTTCAATATCCCTAGGAATGTAAAATAAGTTTACATTCAAATAGGTATGACCGATGAAAGAGTATAAATCAGTAAAAGAAATTGGCAAACTAGTTCCCAGTTCCCCTCATACATTATAACAAAATCAACTGCTCTCTTTCAAAGTGGAAGGTACAGCAGATGTCATTTACTCCAACTAACACGCTTTACATGGAAGGAAAGCAAGGCTTAAAGCAAAAGATGATTTATTTAGTTTCTTAGCTACTCAGTGGCAAAACCAGGATTCTAACTAGAGTAGGTAATGGACTCCTTAAAAAAGTTATAGAAGCCAAGGAAATACAACTGCTTTATTCACTGTCTCATGACACCTCATCTTTTAACCATAATCCTTCAAGATGACTGTTAATATTTATTGAGCACCTTAAATACTAGGCATCTAGCCCCATGTTTTGCATACCTCACCATGAAATCTCCTCAGCACATGAGATGGATTTATGAAGGAGCAAGGCTCCAGGAGATGCTCCCACGTTTGGAGTGTCCTTGCTTCCTCCCTCCATTCATCTCCCCAATACCTCTGTCTGCTTTTTGAGGCTCTGCCTAACAGCTCAGTCCTCTGGGGAGGCTTCTCCTGGGGCCACAGCTAACCTACACCTCTGCTGAAGGGCGGGAACACAAGCCTGTCTGTAGCCCAGAGCCAGTCATCTGCTCAGTGTTAAGCCTCCTTACATTCTTATTCAGCATTTAATTTTCCCTCTCTGCTTTTCCTTCTAGACTCTCAGCTCTGAGCAAGCAGGATAGAGCTCACGCATCTTTTCATATCCACAAACCGGATGCTGTGGCCCTGGAAGCGTAGGGCTGCAGGCACGTGACCATCTCCATGGAGCTGAGCACGAGATGCTGGCTTCCAGCACCAAGGCTAGGAGAAGGCAATGGCACCCCACTCCAGTACTCTTGCCTGGAAAATCCCATGGACAGAGGAGCCTGGTTGGCTGCAGTCCATGGGGTTGCTAAGAGTCGGACATGACTGAGCGACTTCCCTTTCACTTTTCATTTTCATGCATTGGAGAAGGAAATGGCAACCTACTCCAGTGTTCTTGCTTGGAGAATCCCAGGGACAGGGGAGCCTGGTGGGCTGCCGTCTATGGGATCGCACAGAGTTGGACACAACTGAAGTGACTTAGCAGCAGCAGCAGCAGCAGCAGCAGCTCCAAGGCTGCTCTGTGGGTCAGTCTCCAAAACTCCAGAGAGAAGAAAACAACACTCAACATGCAAAGCAACGTGAAGTCAAAGAGAACAATCCATTATATCTTTCTCTATCAACCAACCACATTATTAAACTCTAAATCACCCAAAACACAAAGAAATAACATGACAGGTTATATAAGTTTTGAACCAAGGGGTTCAAGCGCTAGGAAAGAGAACACTTCCTCGCTCCTTCCTTGATTATTTATTCCTGAAAACAGTAAGGAAAGATTGTTGATTTAAAAATATAAAACAGAAAAGAGAGGTTTCCATTTGAGAATTTTAAGCTGAAAGAGCTAACCTTTCACCAATCTTCCATCCTGAGCCTTTAATTTTCCCGTGGTCAGTCTCATCAGCTGCTGAATATTGATCTCCCAGCAAATTATTCTGTATAGTCCAAAGCTGAACTGCTGACCTCCCCCCAGACACATCAGATACCCTGTGGCATGCAAGGGGAGGACAGGAGGACCTGAGCTTGGCTGGGGGCAGGGCAGCAACAGTAACCTCTGATGCAGCAAGTCCTCTCCAGCACCACGCCCCTCAGCTGATTTTCCTCTGTTTATACAACTGCTGCTGTTGCTGCTAAGTCACTTCAGTCGTGTCCGACTCTGTGCGACCCCATAGATGGCAGCCCACCAGGCTTCCCCATCCCTGGGATTCTCCAGGCAAGAACACTGGAGTGGGTTGCCATTTCCTTCTCCAATGCATGAAAGTGAAAAGTGAAAGGGAAGTCGCTCAGTCGGTTCATACAACTGCCCCACTGCAAATAACTCAAACAGAATTCAGGATGAGTCCCACAGAAATGTTTCCTAGACAGTGTGCTCAGTTGCTCAGTCATGGCCAACTCTTTACGACCCCATAGACTATTGCCCGCCAGGCTCCTCTGTCCATGGGATTTCCCAGGCAAGAATACTGGAGTGGGTTGCCATGCCCTTCTCCAGGATCTTCCTGACCCAGGGATCAAACCAGCATCTCTTACATCTCCTGCACTGGAAGGCGGGTTCTTTACCACTAGCACCACCTGGGAAGCCCTTCCTAGACAGTACAAGGGCTCGAAAGAATAGGTAAGATGCGCTGCCATTTACAGGTGAGGTCAGCCCTGCAGGAGGGAGGCATGGGCAGCCCAGGCATTAGAAGGCAGTTACCCGGGGAATTCAAATTAATCCAAAGGAGACTCCCCAGGTGGTCCAGTGAATAAGAATCCACCTGCCAATGCAGGGGACACAGGTTCTATCCCTGATCCAGGAAGATCCCGCATGCCATGGAGCAACTAAACTCATGTGCCACAACTACGGAACCTGTGCTCTAGAGTGCGGGAGCCACAACTACTCAAGTCCGTGTGCCTAGAATCCGTGCTCTGCAACAAGAGAAACTAATGCAATAAGAAACCAGAGCACTTCAGCTAGAGAGGAGCCCTTGCTTTCCCCAACTAGAGAAAAGTCCATGCAGCAATGAAGACCCAACACAGAGGTAAATAAATACATAAAATTATATAAAAAAGGGGGGGGCTTCCCTAATAGCTCAGTTGGTAAAGGATCTGCCTACAATGCAGAAGACCCTGGTTCAATTACTGAGTCGGGCAGATACGCTGGAGAAGGGATAGGCTACCCATTCCAGTATCTTTGGGCTTCCCTTGTGGCTCAGCTGGTAAAGAATCAACCTGAAATGTGGGAGACCTGGGTTTGATCCCTGGGTTGGGAAGATCCCCTGGAAAAGGGAAAAGCTACCCATTCCAGTATTCTGGTCTGGACAATTCCATGGACTGTTTAGTCCATGGGGTCACAAAGAGTCAGACATGACTGAGTGACTTGCACTTTCTTAAAAAAATTAATCCAGAGGATCTCCTGACATCTTTAACCATTAGGTAAGCTTCTACTACCAGAAATCATCACAATGTATGAAATAACTTAATGCACAGTTTTCTACTCAGTGTTATAGTTTGTATTTTCATACATGATTTGTATTTTTACTTTTATATGTAATGTTTTAAAATGTAATTTTTGGAATTAAAGCTCTCCATGATCAACGGCAGATGTGGTATTGAATCTTGAACACTGGGCCCCGCATCTCTGTCTTATCCTGCCAGCTCTCTTCATCTGCTACAGTGCTGGACCTCAACCGTGCTGTCTTAAATAGTTGATGAGTTGAATTGTGCTGTTTTTGTCAAATCCCGATGAGCACTGGTCAAGAAGCCTGGATGTATTCCCCCAAGGAGCTGGCTGAGCACCCACAGGCAAGTCAATGAAAAAGAGACTTGACACATTCCAGAATATTCCAACAGAAAACACAGTGCCAAGTGCTTGGAGAAGCACACGTTACATAGAAGAAATGTAGGATGATACTTAGGGAATAGATTCTGGTTTAAGGAACTAGTCCCATTAACTGAATTTGCCTGATAATGAGACTCGCTGGCACTTGTGAAGATGCAAAGTTCTGGCTCCTTGAGATTGAGTCTGGGAATAAAAGGACAAACGTGCTGTTGTTCAGAATCCTAGTTCTCATGCCACTTAATACACAGTCATCTAGTTGGAGTAATATGGTTTAGTTTAAGGAGGGAGGGGTTAGGGCCCAATTGTTCCATTTGGGTCAAGTTGACAAGAACCCTATGGGATTTCCAGATGGCCCAGTGGTAAAGAACCCACCTGCCAATGCAGGAGATGCAGGAGACTTGGGTTCAATCTCTGGGTCAGGAAGATCCCCTAGAGGAGGAAATGGCGACCCACTCCAGTATTCTTGCCTGGGAAATCCCATGGACTAGAGGAGCCTGGTGGGCTTTAGTCTATGCAGTCACAAAGACTCAGACATGACTAAGCATGCATGCAGACAAGTACCCTATAGAGAAGTGAAATGGAAATTAAACCTTAAACCGTGTTGAGAACAAAGGAGTATATATCTGTTCTCTAGCTGAGGTGAGTTTCCTAAAATAAGACTTCAGAGAATCTCGAATGGAGACAGATGGCTTCTCTGTCCACACTGAAACCCACATGGGGATAGGGTGGGGAAGGAGTTGGGAGGGAGGTTCAGGGTGCCGTGGACACATATATACCTATGGCTGATTCCTGCTGATGTATGGCAAGAACCATCACAATATTGTAAAGTAATTATTCTCCAATTAAAATTAATTATTTTTAAAAAAGAACTGATATACAGGAGACATGTGCCCAATGCCCATCTGTAGTCCACCTTCTAGAATCTGTGTGGGCGTCTGGATGATGCTGGGAGGACACAGAATCAAGCACTGTGTGTGTAACACAGGTAACTATATTTAATATCCTGTAATAAACCACAATGAAAAATAATATATTGCATTGCTGTTTTTCTTTCTGGCTTACAGTATACTAACACATATATATGGAATTTAGAAAGATGGTAACGATAACCCTGTATGTGAGACAGCAAAAGAGACATAGATGTATAGAACAGTCTTTTGGGCTCTGTGGGAGAGGACGAGGGGGGATGATTTGGGAGAATGGCATTGAAACATGTATAATATCATATAAGAAATGAATCACCAGTCCAGGTTCGATGCAGGATACAGGAAGCTTGGGGCTGGTGCACTGGAATGACCCAGAGGGATGGTATGGGGAGGGAGGTGGGAGGGGGGTTCAGGATTGGGAACACGTGTACACTCGTGGCAGATTCATGTTGACGTATGGCAAAACCAATACAATATTGTAAAGTAATTAGCCTCTAATTAAAATAAATAAATTTAAATTAAAAAAGAAAAAGAATATAAAAAGAATATATATATGCACGTGCACATGTGTGTGTGTATAACTGAGTCACTTTGTTGTAAGGCAGGAATTAACACAGCACTGTAAATCAGCTATATTCCAATAAAGTTTAAAAAAAAAATTCTGCCTCTGTCCCAGGCTGCCACAGTTTTAGGAAGACAAGGTCCTTCTAGGTCTGTCTCCCATCTCCTGGAAACAGGGCCAGATACATGCCAGCTTCCACTGCTGGGAAAGCCACAGCTGAGGGAGAGAAGCTGGAGGGGAGCCAGCCTCCACCACGAGCTCTCCTGCCCTGTACTCCCAGCCACGCAGGGACGTCCCAGGGCACCCTGTGATTAACCGAGCCCAGGAAGGCTGAGAGGGACGCCTCATAACGTAACAGGACACGTGTTTTCGCTGAGCATGCACTAGGACCATGGGACTCACGTGGCTCCCACTCTGGCTCAGAAACACTGATCGTGGCTATGAGCTTTTCCTGCGAACCGTGCATGCCTATATTTGTAAAACAAAGTTTTATAAGGAAGTTTAAATTTCCTTGACATCTTCCAGGTATTTATAAGTGTTTAGTTGAGAGTCAGGACATCAACTAGGAATTCACAGAGCTGTAGCTAGTGGCCACGTACAAACAGATTTTTCTGATTAGCAATCAAGATGCATGAACCTGGGCTGGTCAGCAACAATCCTGGAAGAAGCTTGTTCATTGACTGGTTCAGGGCTCCAGCAAACCTCAGCTGGGTCTCCAGCAGCCACAGACAAACCATCAGAGGAAGAAGAGGCCAGGAAAGCTTCCTTTTACCTCACCTCCCTTTAAATCACCCTAAAACTGAATAAATTAGGTACCCGTTGACGGAAAGAGCTCCAGGGATCCAGAGGGTTCTAGAAAGAATATCCCCAGTCTTTGATACAGGCTTACCCAACTGCAGCCCCTGATATTGATTCTCATAAGGAAAAAAGCCACATATTCCACAATTAGAAATGAGAATTCTTCACATACAGAAGACACATTGAGGTGGTGTTTACGCATAAGTGAGTTTTCAGCTGTACAACAGTAAAATAATGATAGTAATGTGACTACTGAGAGCTGTATCAGAGTAGAGGAAGAAAGTGAGTACCCTGGGAAGGGCTAGGCTCCCCAAATTAGAGTCGCTGTCCCTGAGGCGACAAAGGGACACTCTTCTACAGCGATAAATGCCGCTGGGTGTGGTGGCAGGAGCCTTGGGTACATATCTGAGTCCTGCTCTATTCACTCGCTATGAAATTCACAGTGTCTTCAATTTGCTGAACCACGGCTTGTTGTTGTTGTTAGTCGCTCAGTCACGTCCAAATCTGCAACCCCACAGACTGTAGCCCACCAGACCCCTCTCTCCATGGGATTTCCCAGGCAAGAATATTGGAGTGGTTTGACATTGCCTGGCCCAGGGCATCTTCCCGACCCAGGGATTGAACCTGTGTGGCCGGCACTACCACTGAGCCACCTGGAGGCCCAAACCACAGTTTACTTATCTGTAAAATGGGGAGCACAGCTCAGTGTTCAGTGACGACCTGAGGGTGTGGGGTGGGCCGTGAGGAGGGAGGCTCAAGAGGGAGGGGATGTACATGTAACTGATTCACTACATTGTACAGCAGGAATGAACACAATGCCGTGAAGCAATTATGTTCCCAAAACAAGTCAGACAAGGCAGGAAAAATACAAAGGTGAAAGTTAACAAATAATTAAAAAAAAATCTAACTGCCTAGAAAGAAAATATAAAATGGGAATGATGTCAACCTGTACCACAACTCTGGGAGTTTGCTGAAATTACTTACGGAAAAGCGCTGTCAACGCATGGAGCCCTGGACCCAAGTAAAGCCCCACTTGTACGTCAAAAGGCTAGAGGCAGAAAATAAAAACCTCCCAGAGAGGTGGCTTTGTCCAAAGTGAGCCTGTTCTCTTTAACAGGCTAAAGCCAGCCTGGGTGGGGGAGGGGTGCTGAGCATGAAACTCTTCTGTTTGTGTCGTTATGAACTCAGGTGGCCCCACCTGTGAGGATTCCTGACTTGAGGCTTTGTCTATAGCACAGTTACCTTGATTATCAGAGGGACTTTCTTAATTGAGACATATCTGTTCCACAACTTTGTTACCCTGCCTTGGGGTGCATTTCCATGCAACTATTCACCAGCTGTGCCCAAAGGACCATTCTTTAAACAAGCTTTGAAATATATTAACACTCAGTTTTACAAGTGCAAACATGCTTGTGGGAAGTACAATATAGTGTGTGCTCACCATTAACATAATCAGACTGCAGGAGATTCTGGAGATGCAAACACTCATCATTTACATGGCCCGAGAAAGCAGTCCTCATTGAAATACCCTCAGAAGGGAAGACGTGATCAACAAATCCAAAACAGAGAGCTGAGGAACACACTCAAGTTTTCTGGAAAAGTAGTGTTAGTCACTCAGTCGTATCTGAACCTTTGGGACCCCATGGACTGTAGCTCACCAGCCTCTTCTTTCCATGGGATTACTAAGCAAGAATGCTGGAGTGGGTTGCCATGCCCTCCTCCAGAGGATCTTCCCGACCCAGGGATCCCGAGACTCCTGCATCGCAGGCAGCTCCTACGTCTGAGCCACCATGGAAGCACAGGAAACGTAAGGTGGAGGCTAATTTTCTTTACATGGTTTGTGTTTATTCTGAGATCTGCCCCAGCCCTAGGTGGTGTTTCTGCCTCCAGGAGAGCTTCACAAATCTAATTACAGCTCGAATATGAGGGGATACGTTACCTGCAATTTTCCTATTGCCACACCCCACGTGGTCCATGATGGCTACAATAATCAGGAGCAGCTCTCAACATTTAACAGTAACTCTTTTCAAATTCTAAACCTTGACACCCCAGCTGAGGTGGAACTGCTCAAGGAAACCAAAGGAAAGCATCCATTTTGATGCACAGCAGGTGCTGACAGTGAACTTCGGGGCTGCTGAGCCATAAATACACGCGTTAACACGGGTAGAATATCACTGTGCAGTCACGCCGGTCTTAAAGCCTTCTGCCTGTAGGCTGTCCCGATGCCTGACAGGGCTGCCAAGCATCAGTCAGGCTCATCAGGCCAGTTGCTGCTGCTGGGGGTCAGCAAAGAAAGGCAGTCGACAGGGGCAGTGCAGGGCTTCCCCGAGGAGAGCTCAGCCCGAAGAACAGGATGGAGGCTCCTGGGTGGAGCAGACTGACCACTGGGTTCTTGAAATCATTTCACAGTGATTACTAATTTGGGAATTTATATCTGAGAAGAGCTCTCTGAAGTCACAAAAGTTGGTGACGATGGAGGATGGGGGTTGGGAATCAAAACCCTCACCTTCCATGCAGACTTCTAGGGTCAGAAAACCTTGCTGCCTGGGTGGATGTCCCCTTTCTCAGCTGTGCTGTGCTCAGTTGAGTCCGACTCTTTGTGACCCCATGGACGGTAGACTGCCAGGCTCCTCTGTCAATAGAATTTCCTAGGCAAGTATACTGGGGTGGGTTGCCATTTCCTACTCCAGGGGATATTCCCAACCTAGGGATCGAATCCTGGTCTCTTTTGTCTTCTGCATTGGCAGGTGGATTCTTTACCACTGGGCCACCTGGCAAGTATCCTCTTTCTCAGCAGCTCTTGTTAATTTCTGTCAAACTTCTAGTAAACCTTTCAGGCCATACACACGCACACATGTGCACGTGCATGCACACACACACTCCACATTTACACTATGGTTTTTGGCTCATGGTTCATGCCATTCAAATCAGGGAGGTGGCAGTGATTAGCCCAGTGGTTTTGGTGGCATTCATGATTGTGGTGGTTAATTTTATGTGTCAGGTTGACTGGACCATGAGATGCTCAGACATTTGAACCAAGATCACACTTATAAAGAGGCTGTTAATCCTTAGAATCTGAAATACCACCCACACATCTCAGGAAGAGTTCTTTCCTACCTAATTCCTACAAGTTATGGGCTTCTTATGCACATCGCATGAATTATGACCCTTGACACATTCACTGCTCATGTTTTCCTGGGAACCAGGAACCACATGGACTACCAGCAAAAGCCTTAAGTGTCAAACTAGTGGGAACAAGTTCTCCTGAATTGGGCATCGAAAACTGTACAACTGAACCAAGCCAAAGATGTTCTCTCTAAAGTAAGAAGGGGCCTGCTACTGTAAAGTATAAATCTACCCGGTGAATTGATGCTTTTGAACTGTGGTGTTGGAGAAGTCTCTTGAGAGTCCCTTGGACTGCAAGGAGATCCAACCAGTCCATCCTAAAGGAGATCAGTCCTGGGTGTTCATTGGAAGGACTCATGTTGAAACTGAAACTCCAATACTTTGGCCACCTCATGTGAAGAGCTGATTCATTTGAAAAGACCCTGATGCTGGGAAAGATTGTGGGCAGGAGAAGGGGACAACAGAGGATGAGATGGTTAGATGGCATCACCGACTCGATGGACATGGGTTTGGGTGAACTCTGGGAATTGGTGATGGACAGGAAGGCCTGGCGTGCTGTGGTTCATGGGGTTGCAAAGAGTCGGACACGACTGAGTGACTGAACTGAACTGAACCCAGTCAGCTGGCTCCTTTCTGGAAGAAGAATTATTGGCCGCAAGGATATTAATGAAATTAAGACTCTGAGATTCTATTATGTGCTGTGGCCTTGCAAACAATCATTTCTGTTTTACTTTAATAATTCTGAAGGCTGCCTTAGATTTTCCTCTATTTCCTTCCTCCCTCCCTCCCTTCCTTTTTCTTTCCCTCCCTCCCCAGTCATGAGCCATCTTCCAGTGACACAGAATAGTAACTCCATTAATATTACTACTAAAGTCACTGTGCGTGCATGAGTGCTCAGTTGAGTCCAACTCTTAGTGACCTCATGGACTGTAGCCTACCAGGCTCCTCTGTCCATGGGATTTTCCAGGCAACAGTACTGGAGCGGGTTGCCATTCCCTTCTCCAGGGGATCTTCCCAACCTCATCTCTGCTTCTCCTGCCATTGGCAGGTGGATTGTTTACCTCTTAGCCACCTGGGAAGTCCCATTAAAGTCACTGCTGCTGCTGCTAAGTCGCTTCAGTCGTGTCCAACTCTGTGCGACCCCATAGATGGCAGCTCACCAGGCTCCCCCATCCCTGGGATTCTCCAGGCAAGAACACTGGAGTGGGTTGCCATTTCCTTCTGCAGTGCATGAAAGTGAAAAGTGAAAGTGAAGTCGCTCAGTCGTGTCCGACTCTTAGCGACCCCACAGACTGCAGCCTACCAGGCTCCTCTGCCCATGGGATTTTCCAGGCAAGAGTACTAAAGTCACTACAATCTTCAAATGGTTAAAAGCATGTGTTGCTGGAATAAAACCTACACCCTTATTTACATTATTCCTCACTTAAAAACGGTGACACATGGACACAGTATTTAGCTTTCATAGTGGGTGGGGTGAGAAGGGTTTTTTAAAGGGGATTTTTAAAATAAAATTTCCCCAGTGCTTTCATGATATTGTCCTTGAGGTGAGGGCCTGAGCAGAAAAATAGATTAGGTATCTCATTCAGGGTTTTTTTTTCATTTTTGAGAATATATTGATATTAACTGTAAGAGCAGAAATTTATTCTTATGAGTAATTGGAGTGTATGAGTTACACTCCATGACATGGGGTCAGTAATCTTCAAGCAAAGCAGAAGCTTAATCTGAGTCATTTCCACAAGGTCCATCAGCTGCAACAGTCACTCATGTAAGAAACCATTCAAACCCCCTGCCGTAAAGCTTGGCACACTGAGAAGAACTCTGTGAGACTGCCATCGTCCTGCCCCCAGGGCCCAACCATCATTAATACACATGGAGCTGGACTGACATCAACACGGGGCAAACAACCTATGAAGAGGCAGGAGGCGCTCCTCCAACTAGGTAATGGCTTTAGACTGCCCGTGTGAGCCTCCTGGGGTTTACCCTCCAGGGTGGAAGACTCACACCTTTTCTCTGCATCAGTGCTAGCCAGCACTGCTGACCTTCTGGGAAGAACTGCTGAATCCTGAAAATAGACCACCTGAAATTTTTAACCCTAAAATAGCTTGGCTGTACACAGAATATATTTTACATTCGTATTTTTTAATGCTTATGTAAGTAGTTATCAGTCAAAAATACCACCACTGAAGTCATTAGCTGGACAGGGATCTACATGTGACATTATTCAAAAAAGTCACTATAGTCCCTCCTTACTAGGAAACCACAAGATAAGCAGGCTGCCATGAACCATCTAGAAAATCAAGCTAAACACAGGCAGCACACACACAATCACACTCATGTGCAATTTATCACGCAGCTGAAATGTGATGGCTCTGGTGGGTTTTGAAGGATGCTTAGTGTTGGAATAGATGTTAAAGGTCTATATTCCAGGAGGTGAGATCAGGAGAAAGCACCATCTTATAAGTTAGGGAAGGCTTCTAGAGCTGAATGAAGGAGGAGACAGTGTGTGTGGGGGTTGAAGGGGGGAGGGATTGAGAGTGCCAGTGGAGGGAGCAACACAGAAATGCAACTTCCATGTTCTGGGCATGAAATTTAACTTCATACAAGTGTAGAAGTGAACGAAGCCAACATTAAAAGTGCTGACCAACATACACATGGCCAACAGGCACGTGCAAAGATGCTAACATCACTAATCATCAGCGAAATGCAAATCAAATCCCCAGTATCACCCCCTGTCTGTTAGGACAACCATCATCAAAAAGAAAAGAGATGACAAGTGTTGGCAAGGATCTGGAGAAGAGGAAAACTCATGCAACGTTGGTGGGAACGTAAGTGGGACCACTATGGAGAACAGCGTGTAGTTTCTTCAAAAGTCTAAAAACTACTATACGATCCAACAGTCCTGCTTCCAGGGAGAGATCCAAAGGAAACAAAAACCAGATCTTGAAGATCTGCACCCCTGTGTTCACTTATGCCTTTATCCACAATGATCATAATATGGAAACAACCCAAGTATTCATTAATGGATGAATGGACAAAGGGGATATGATATAATACAAAGGAATATCATTCAGCCATGATAAAGAATGGAATCCTGCCACTTATGACAACGTAGATGAACCTTAACAGCATTATATTAAGTGCAGTAAGCCAGACAGAGAAAGACAAATACAGCATGGGGTCACTTATATGTGAAATCTGAAAAAAAAAAAAAGTCAAACTCATAGAAAGAGTAGCCACCAGAGACTGCAGGGTTGGGGAAACAGGAAGATGGTGTTAAAAGAGTATAAACTTTCAGCAACAAGATGAATAACATCTGAGGACCTAATGTAAAACATCCTGACTATAGCTGATAACACTGTGCTGTTTAACTGAAATTTGCTTAGAGAGTAGAACCTGCATGTTCTTATCAAAAAAAGAGATAAATATATAATGGGTACATTGAGTAACCAGCTGGGAGAATCCTTTCACAACACACAAATATATCAAATTACCATGACATATACTTCAAATATCTTTCAATTTTTCATGTCAATTATGTCTCAATAAAACTGAAATTAGCCATTAAAAAACACAAAATTTTGCCATTTGCAGTATCATGGATGGACTTGGACGGCATTCAGTTCAGTTCAGTCGCTCAGTCATGTCCGACTCTTTTCGACCCCATGAATCGCAGCACGCCAGGCCTCCCTGTCCATCACCAACTCCCAGAGTTCACTCAAACTCATGTCCATCAAGTCAGTGATGCCATCCAGCCATCTCATCCTCTGTCCGTCCCCTTCTCCTCCTGCTCCCAATCCCTCCCAGCATCAGAGTCTTTTCCAATGAGTCAACTCTTCGCATGAGGTGGCCAAAATATCGGAGTTTCAGCTTTAGCATCAGTCCTTCCAAAGAACACCCAGGACCGATCTCCTTTAGAATGGGCTGGTTGGATCTCCTTGCAGTCCAAGGGACTCTCAAGAGTCTTCTCCAACACCACAGTTCAAAAGCATCAATTCTTCGGTGCTCAGCTTTCTTCACAGTCCAACTCTCACGTTCATACATGACCACTGGAAAAACCATAGCCTTGACTAGACGGACCTTTGTTGGCAAAGTAATATCTCTGCTTTTGAATATGCTGTCTAGGTTGGTCATAACTTTCCTTCCAAGGAGTAAGCGTCTTTTAATTTCATGGCTGCAATCACCATCTGCAG
>NW_011495015.1:2933763-2943542 GCF_000754665.1 Bison bison bison
TCAGACAGAGAAAGATCAATACTGTATGATATTGCCCATATGTGGAATTTAAAAAACACAACAAACTAGTGTATATAATACAAAAGCAGCAGACTCAAAGAGAGCAAACTGATGGTTACCAGTGGGGAGGGGGAAGGGCAGCCTAGGGGTGGGAGAGCGAGAGGTGCAAACTGTCGGGTGTAACAAACTCTCAAGGCTGTGCTGTACCACATGGGAACAGAGCCAGCATTCTGTAACAACTGTGAATGGAAGGTAACCTTTAACAATTGCATAAAAATAAACAATGAAAAAGGAATTAAACTTCTGCGTGCACAAAACTTTGTCAAGACTGGTTTGATCTCCTTGCTGTCCAAGAGACTCTCAAGAGTCTTCTCCAATGCTACAGTTTGAAAGTATCGATTCTTCAGTACTCAACATTCTTTATGATCCAACTCTCACATTCGTACACGATTGCTGGAAAAGCCACAGCTTTGACTCCATGGACCTCCATTGATGACAAAAACCACAGGTAAGCACAACAAGCTCGTATTTCAGCCAAGACTGCTAGCCCCTGGCACCCTACCCAGGGTCCAGCACGCTGCTGCCACATACCAGAGGAAATTCATTGTTTCCTGATCCTTTGTTTGCAATTAGGCTAAGGTAGTTCCATCAGCTAACCCTGTTCTCTCAGCTGGCTGTTAACCGTAATTGAGGAGCCCACCAGGCTCCTCCATCCATAGAGTTTTCTAGGCAAGAGTACTGGAGTGGGTTGCAATTTCCTTCTCCAGGGTATCTTCCCCACTCGGGGATCGAACCTGGGTCTGATGCATCGCGGGCAGATGCTTTACCATCTGAGCCACCAGGGAATCTCAATAATAAACTTAATGACCACCAAACAAAATCCCGCCACTGGTGGCTGTGTGTCTGCCATGATCCAGAGAAACCAGCGGCTCTGTATTCACCATCAAACTAGACTTCTCAGCAGCCTGATGGGTAGAAACTATTTCTAATTCCATTTGATGGATTAGTAAACTAAGGCCTTGCCTGGTCCAACAACATGTTCAAGTGAGGGCTGGGGGAATGCTCCTGTTATAGGGCCAGAGAGTCCGTATTTTCTGTATGGGGTCAGAGCATATAGATTGAGGCTCCGTGGACCAGTTTCTGCTGCTACTACTCAGTCTGACCTTTAAAGCTCAAAGACAATATGTAAAGGAATACGTGTGGCTATGCTTTGATAAAACTTCACTCATGGGCACTGGAGTTTGAATTTATACAATTTCGTGTGTCACAGTATCTCATTGTCTTCATCTTTTTTTTTCAATGACTAGAGGATTCTCAGACCACGCAAAGTTGGGGGCAGCCTGGCCTGTGAACTGCAGTTTACTGATCCCTAGTCAAGATGATCCATGAGGTTAACTGGCAGAGCCCAAATTTAAAGCAGACACTGTGCCCCCTCCTGTAAGCTGAAAAGTAGAAGCTACTAAAACCATTACTTACATCTGGTCTATGACATGCATTCCTTTCTAAGACTGCTAGTCCAGATATTAACTAATACTATAATATATACTATAATATATGATAATTATTATAAACAATACAGAGTGAACTTTCAGCTCCAATAAATATTAATTGAATATCTATTAATACCATTCTCTTTTCTAGGGTATCTTCCTGACCCAAGGACTGAACCTGGTTCTCCTGCATTGCAGGCAGATTCTTTACCATCTGAGCCAAGAGGGAAGCCAATAACCAACGTATATAGCCATAGGCAATGTATATAAAAGCATCTAAGAAAAGGTACCATTTTCTCTAATCTTCAGATATTAGTGATGGTCATTTACTCTGTAGCTGATTTTCTTCATGCTTCCATTAAACTCAACCTTCAACCCCCAATTTTGTGGGACTTAAATCTAACTTGTATCAGAAGTCCTTAAAACCTGAACAGATATTTTTATGTCCATGTTCACAGCAGTTGGAAACAACTCAGATGTCCATAAACAGATGAGCTGATAAATAAAATGTGGTCTATTCAATACAGTGGATATTGTTTAGCCATAGAAATGAATGAAATTTTGATTTTGCTACGACAAGGATGGGCCTTTAAAACATTAAACTTAGTGAAATAAGTCAGACACAGAAGGACAAATATTGTATGATTCCACTTATATGAAGCACTTAGAACAAGTCAACTGAGACAGTAAACAGTAGAATTTGCCAGGGGCTGGGAGGAGGGGAGAAATAGGGGCTGTTGTTTAATGGTACAGAGTTTTAGTTGGGGGTAATTTTACCACAATAAACATTTTTTTAAAAAGGCCTTACTAGGGGTTTCTATGACATTCCTCTTGATAAAAACTAGAACCCTTCTATTCATTCTATTCAAACCATAAACTAATGAACAGATTGCATCTATTTTCCTAAAAATTTCAGATCATCAGAAGAATCTCTAAATCAATTTTCTTGGCAAACACATATTTGCTTTTCAGAACATCAAAGAAGAGGGAGAGGTTTTTGTTTACTCAACATCTTAGAATAAAATAAATCAATAAACACTGTGAATAAAAAGAGACCAATCATAGCAGTGTACACTCTGCAAATGTGATTTTTAATCTTCTAGGATATGTTTTTAAAATGAGATAGTTCTAATAGTAACAAGAGTGTTAAATGCAGTTTCTTTTCTCGGGTATATCTAAACCAGGTAAAGTAGAAATTAGAACATCACCTGGGTCGATTTCAACACCAGCCCTCGCTGTGCCCCGGGGTCCAGGGCACCCCACGCGTCACCCTTTGTCCATGGAGAATCACTGACACAGCTGTTCGCTGTAGGATTTGCAAATCGGCTACATGATGACATGACGATGATGAGAAGACAGTCGAGGAAGAATCATGCTCCTCTTTCCTGGTCACTGGGGCTCACGTCTATCACACACGAAACATTTGGAGGTGAGAGCTTATGCTGTTAATAATGTAACAACAAAGACAGCAAATGTTCTCCACTTGTTCCTGTAGCAGTGGCGTAACCAGCCTCACAGACTCTCCTGCTCATAGCTGCCTCAACCTTCCTCTAATTATCATCAAAGAAAAAACCTCATAAAGTCATATTTCAACCCAGCCAGACAAGGGTTTTCACAAACTTTTACACATTTCTCAAGAGACATACTGTGGGAAGGAGGGAAATAAAGACAGATTTGGGGGTACAGTCATAGCCTGGAAGACTTGTGTCTCACCAACGGTCTTCATATTGTGGGTACTGACTGTATTTGATGTCTAGGGCTGCCATAGCAACGTACCACTGATGGGGTGGCCTGAATGACAGATTTGTATTTTTTCACAGTCCTGGAAGCCAGAGAGTTTAAGATCATGGTGTTAGCAGTATTGGTTTCTCCTGGGGCCACCTTCCTGGGCCAGTGGACAGCCGTCTTCTCTGTGTCCCCACATGGCCATTCCTCTGGGTGTATCTGTGTCCTAATCTCTTTTTATAAGGACATCAGTCATATTAGATCAGGGCCCAACCTAATGATCTAGCTTCACCTTAATTACTTCTTTAAAGACCCTTCTCTAGATACTGTCACATTCTGAAGAGTGGGAGGTTAGGACTCCAACATGAATTTGGGGAGAAAACAGTTCAGTCCACGATGCCAACTCAGAAGGTCACTATAAATGCACATGCATAAAGCCATTTTCTGAGTTTAATAATATTTGCTCAAAGACAATGGCACCCCACTCCAGTACTCTTGTCTGGAAAATCCCATGGATGGAGGAGCCTGGTAGGCTGCAGTCCATAGGCAACCCACTCCAGTATTAAGAGTCAGATACGACTGAGCGACTTCACTTTCACTTTTCACTTTCATGCACTGGAGAAGGAAATGGCAACCCACCCAGTGTTCTTGCCTGGAGAATCCCAGGGACGGGGGAGCCTGGTGGGCTTCCGTCTATGGGGTCGCACAGAGTCGGACACGACTGAAGTGACTTAGCAGCAGCAGCAGCAGCAGTCTACACCTACGCTCTGTACTTACTCACTCCCACACTTGACTGAATCTCTAAGGAACCAGCTTCATTCAGGAGCCTCAGTCAAGCGTGGGCATCCACTGTTCCCAATGTTGGGTCTGAATCTCCTAACCCTACTCGGCCGGCTCCTTCCGGGGCACAGGACGACAGGAAACACTCCCCGGCCAGGGCCACCTTCAGACATGTAAGTGCCACTGTTTCTCTGCATTGCTCTAAGAATGGACCTGAATCACGGAATGGAAAGCCTTCCCAGGAGACCAGGTATATGAAAGTCAGGGATCTGCTTTTCTCTATCCTGGAGAAAAGGAAAACACATTTCAAAAACCCTACCAATGGCTTTGATTCCAGGAGTCTAAGGCTGAGCTAAACTTCTTTAAACCCAGTTATAAGGTGGTGAGGACTCTCCTCTAGATCTGCTATCACATGAATAATTTCAAGTTCTGATAAGCTCTCTAGAATGTGAACACAGTCTCAAGCCCCACTGTTTGACACTGGGCCTGAGACGGCCCTCCTTTTATCTTCCAACTTCAAAGTATAATTTGGAAATATAAGCCGACTTTCTCATGGATTCTGAAGGTTCTGTGCCATCAGGGACAATGGGCTGATGCTTTCAGGAATGAGTCCCAGACTCTGAAAGATCTTTGTTGGCATCCATACCCTCCCCCGGATGGTGGAAGGACTGCAAGTATTCTGGAGCCCACCTGGCCCCTGGACACTGAGGGAAGTTATCCTTCGGACAGTAAGCAGGATGGTGGACTGTCTAGGGAGCCTCTAGGCATTTGCATCAATTTGATTTTTTTTTTTAGGTCCCCAGCCATGAAGCAGCTGGGCCAAACCAGAAAGAAAGCACTTCAGAGTCAGATACAGGAGGAACTGTAGCCTGGTTCTGTGAGACCTTTGACACCTCAGATTCTCAGCTCCCTGATTTAGAAAAGGAGGAGACTGTTATCCACCTCACGGTCATCTGGGGGATGAGGTGAGACAAGGCATGTGGCCTTAACTTACAAACTATAGAGCACTAAAAGTGGGGTCAGTGGGCCATCTTTCTAGATTCTTCCACGACTACATTTCTGTGTTTAAAACCACTCGGTCGTGGATGGTCCTAGACATTGATTGTTACACTGAGTGAAGTAAGTCAGACAGAGAAGGAGAACTATCATATGACATCCTTTGTATTCAGAGTTTAAAAAGAAATGCTACAAGTGAACATACCTACAGAACAGACTCACAGACTTAGAGAACAAACTTATGGTTGCCGGCGGAGGTGGGGAAAGGATCGGGGGAAGGGAGAGCTAGGGAGTTCGGGATGGACATGTACACACAGCTGTATTTAGGACCTCTTGTGCAGCAGAGGGAACTCTGCTCAATGCTACCTGGCAGCCTGGATGGGCGTTTGGGGGAATGGATACGTGCACATGTACAGCTGAGGCCGACTCCTTCACTGTTCACCTGAAACTGTCACAACACTGTTAATCAGCTACACCCCAATACAAAAGAAAAGGTTAAAAGAATACCCAGGGGCCCCAAGGTGTGGGACTCCTTCCTATCCTGACCTTATTCAAAGACTGTTCTGTAAGAAACTCGGCAACACATTGCTTTCTAGACCCCACTGCATTCTAAAAATTTACATTTTTATTCATCAAGTTAACAATATTTCAAGGCAAATTGACTGCCTACCAACCTTGATGGTGCCAATTTAGTACTATGGATGAAAATCTCAAATGTCTCCTGCTCTTTGGCATTAAATAGTGGGTGGAAGTGGAGCTTTTATTGACAGTTTTACTACTCTATTTTACCACCTTACGTTTTTATGTGACAGTAAGGCAGCTAAACACGCGTTGAATAGGCACTGAGGTAACCTGATAATGGCTTCCCCAGATGCTGTTCTCCAAGGAGGCTGGTGCCAGACAGGGCACGGAAAAGTGTAACGGGAGAGAGGAGCCTGACTTGGAGGGGATGGGAGGAAGCAGGAGCCGTTCTACCAACGGCCAGAGCACCCGTGGGCCCTCACGTGTGCCAGGTGAGGTGTCACGGCCTGAAGAGAACTCAGTCTTCATCGTGTCCTCTTTCTCCAGCAGTCACCATGCAGCCAGAGACCGAAAGCGAGTTCTGAGGACCTGAGACAATCACCGCCAGAAAGACAGTGTCTTATTGCAGATTGGGCAGTGTCAGTGTCTTCCCAAGGACATGGTTAGGATACTGGCTGCTTGAGCAACAGGCCTCACGGTTCCCACACGCAGAGGATGAGCTAAGCGTTTGACAAGCAGAAAGGAGAGGAGGAAAGGCGTTTCTGAGCCAGGGAACAACAGATGGAAAGGCACAGAGGTGTGATGGGAAAGCCTGGATGATGTGCTGGGGGAGCTGGGCGAGGTCCGAGGTGACTGAAATATAAGCTTCCAGGAGGAGCTGGCCGGGGGTGGGGGGGTCCTGAAGGTGAAGATCCCCACAGTCCTCCCTAAAGCCCCTGATTATAATAACCCCCGCCTCAGGACACCATGTACTTGACACTCATTTGTACTCAAACACTGGAGAGGGCAGCTGCTCCCTGGGGGGAACATGGGCAGCTCGGGGAGGGAAGGAGGGGTCAGTACATGAAGAACAGGAGGCTGGCAGGCGGCATCAGACTGATGACCACACTCTGACTGATGCAGCTGTTTCTGGAGGGAAAACCCTCATCACTTGTTGCTCATTAGGTGCCAATCCAGACCCTGAGTCACATGGATTTGTCTACTAAACATCTGCTGAGGGCCACCAGGCAGGTGCTGTGTGTGCATCCGTGGACAAGACAGAGGTTCATCCTGAAGGCTTGAGGCCTCCTGTGTAGCCCAGAGACCAGACTGTTCAAAAATAACCCCATGGGAACACGTGGTTCCCTTGCCCAGAACCCAGAGCTGAGGGCAAGCCCCAGGGAGGGGACCCGCTGGGAAAGCGAGGGTGGCAGGGGTCCCCTGTCCATGGTCCTTCCAGGCAGGAAAGGGCAGCTTTTGGGGAGACAGCACGCGACGGGGGAGCTGATGGCGAGGAGGCCAGAGCCGGACTGTGAGGGCAGGGGAGCCAGTCTTCACTCCTGCTCCCTGAGGGTCCCCCTGGCCGTGCTGCCAATGAGAAGGACAGAACACGCTGCCTTCCTGGAGCTTACAGTCCAGCGGAGGGAGGGACAGCAACACGCAAAACTAGCAGCAGGGGGGTCAGACGTGAGGGGTGGAGAGAGATGAAGCCAGGGTTAAGTTTAGAGGAGGCTGAGTGCTCAGTCGCTTCAGTCGTGTCTGACTCTTTGCCACCCTGTGGACCATAGCCCTCCAGGCTTCTCTGTCCATGGGATGAGGTAAGACAAGGGATGTGGCCTTAGCCAGCTCAGAGGGAGCCCCAGGTGCTGCCTGCTGGACACCCTCACCTAGATATCTGGGCGTCTCCAGCTCTGCACCCTTAAAACGCAACTTCATGTCTTCCTCTTCCTCACAGACTTCTCTCTCTTACCCTCCCCATGGATAAAATGTTCCTCTGCCCTTGTCCCTGAGGTCAGTAAAGAATTCCACGAGCTGCCCGCTCCTTCCAGCCGGAAACCTGTGACTCACCCTTGGCTCTTTCCACTGCTTCACCCTCTGCAGGGAGCCAGTCACTACATCTTCTCTATCCTTGGTCCTAGAAGCCCTGGGTTCAGCAGCTTTACCTAGGTTATCTGCACAGCGGCCGCCCCAGCGTCAGCCCTCACCCCTAGGCTCTCCGTGCGTCCTTCTCACTCATCATCCCAGGTGTCCCTCGCTCCCCTCCAGAGTCTCTCTGTCCTGCAGTTAGAGATCTTTCTAAAGTCCAATGTGATCATACAAGTCTAAGCAATAGTGGAAAGACAGTAAAATATGAACTCCTTACTCTGCCCCAGGTGGCGCTAGTCGTGGTGAAGAATCTGCCTGCCAGTGCAGGAGACATAAGAGACGCGGGTTCCAGCCCTGGGTCAGGAAGATGTCCTGCAGGAGGGCATGGCAACCCACTCCAGAATTCTTGCCTGGAGAATTCCATGGACAGAGGAGCCTGGCAGGTGGGCTACAGGCCATGGGGGTCCCAAAGAGTCGGACATGACTGAGTGCCTGAGTGCACAGCCTCTACTGCTGATTTCTTCAGTAGTCATTCTCAGACACTGCAGGGTTCTCAGAAGGTTTTGTGAGTTTTCTAGACTTAGACACGAGTGGCCAGAGAAGGAAGCCATGGCAGCGGGGGGCGGGTGTCAACGATTTCCTCTGTGGTTGGATCCAGATTGTTGCAGAAGTCACCTCTGGCCTCACTTCTGCTTTCACTTTGGCCACAGTGAGAGCTTCAATAACCACCGTGGGATTAAAGACCCGGCTTAGAGACAGGTCACCCAGGGAACATTCAATTTTCTCTGCCACAGGCCTGGGGCTCAGCGAATACACAGGTGCAGAGCCCAGAGTCATGTTCTGTCAGCTTCCACGCAGAAGCTCTGCTTTATGAAATTTGCTGAAGGCCATTCTGAGGTGGAGAGATGTGTCTTTGTTCTTAAAAAAGGATGAAACCTGATTGGAATTTATATGAAAGATGACTGTCATCTGCTTGCAGACTCCTTGTAGCAGTCAATATCCTTAAGTCACTATTAGAATAGAAACCTGTTTAATAATTGAAGTTGAGAAGTGATCAGTGTGCTAGAAGGGTTATGAATACTACTGATAAAACATAGAAGAGTTACGATCTCACAATACTACAAAGAAATTCTTTCCAAAGAGAGGAAGATGCATGCTACCACGTAAAAACAAAACAGGCTCTACCAATATACACCTAATAAGTGAAAAAAACGGCCCTGTTGATGTTCCAGGGCTTAACTGAGGGCAAAGCCACCACCTTGTTAAGTCTGCACAGTCTATTGGCTACAAGGTATATTTAATATCTGTGATCAAACAGAGCCCCACTTTATATTTTTTTAATTTTATTTTATTTTTAAACTTTACAATATTTTCTTTTTTTTGGCATTTTATTTTATTTTTTTCCATTGATTGATTTTATTTTTAAACTTTACATAATTGTATTAGTTTTGCCAAATATCAAAATGAATCCGCCACAGGTATACATGTGTTCCCCATCCCGAACCCTCCTCCCTCCTCCCTCCTCATACCATCCCTCTGGGTCGTCCCAGTGCACCAGCCCCAAGCATCCAGTATCGTGCATCGAACCTGGACTGGCAACTTGTTTCATACATGATATTATACATGTTTCAATGCCATTATCCCAAATCTTCTCACCCTCTCCCTCTCCAACAGAGTCCACAAGACTGTTCTATACATCAGTGTCTCTTTTGCTGTCTCGTACACAGGGTTATTGTTACCATCTTTCTAAATTCCATATATATGCGTTAGTATACTGTATTGGTGTTTTTCTTTCTGGCTTACTTCACTCTGTGTAATAGGCTCCAGTTTCATCCACCTCATTAGAACTGATTCAAATGTATTCTTTTTAATGGCTGAGTAATACTCCATTGTGTATATGTACCACAGCTTTCTTATCCATTCATCTGCTGATGGACATCTAGGTTGCTTCCATGTCCTGGCTATTATAAACAGTGCTGTGATAAACATTGGGGTACACGTGTCTCTTTCCCTTCTGGTTTCCTCAGTGCGTATGCCCAGCAGTGGGATTGCTGGATCATAAGGCAGTTTTATTTCCAGTTTTTTAAGGAATCTCCACACTGTTCTCCATAGTGGCTGTACTAGTTTGCATTCCCACCAACAGTGTAAGAGGGTTCCCTTTTCTCCACACCCTCTCCAGCATTTATTGCTTGTAGACTTTTG
>NW_011495015.1:2943642-2944319 GCF_000754665.1 Bison bison bison
TTATTTTTAAACTTTACATAATTGTATTAGTTTTGCCAAATATCAAAATGAATCCGCCACAGGTATACATGTGTTCCCCATCCTGAACCCTCCTCCCTCCTCCCTCCCCATACCATCCCTCTGGGTCGTCCCAGTGCACTAGCCCCAAGCATCCAGTTTCGTGCATCGAACCTGGACTGGCAACTCGTTTTGCCAAATATCTAAATGAATCCGCCACAGGTATACATGTGTTCCCCATCCTGAACCCTCCTCCCTCCTCCCTCCTCATACCATCCCTCTGGGTCGTCCCAGTGCACCAGCCCCAAGCATCCAGTATCGTGCATCGAACCTGGACTGGCAACTTGTTTCATACATGATATTATACATGTTTCAATGCCATTATCCCAAATCTTCCCACCCTCTCCCTCTCCCACAGAGTCCACAAGACTGTTCTATACATCAGTGTCTCTTTTGCTGTCTCGTACACAGGGTTATTGTTACCATCTTTCTAAATTCCATATATATGCGTTAGTATACTGTATTGGTGTTTTTCTTTCTGGCTTACTTCACTCTGTGTAATAGGCTCCAGTTTCATCCACCTCATTAGAACTGATTCAAATGTATTCTTTTTAATGGCTGAGTAATACTCCATTGTGTATATGTACCACAGCTTTCTTATCCATTCATCTGCTGATGGA
>NW_011495015.1:2944515-2966385 GCF_000754665.1 Bison bison bison
ATTTTCTCCCATTCTGAAGGCTGCCTTTTCACCTTGCTAACAGTTTCCTTTGTTGTGCAGAAGCTTTTAAGTTTAATTAGGTCCCATTTGTTTATTTTTGCTTTTATTTCCAATATTCTGGGAGGTGGGCCATAGAGGATCCTGCTATGATGTATGTCAGAGAGTGTTTTGCCTATGTTCTCCTCTAGGAGTTTTATAGTTTCTGGTCTTACATTTAGATGTTTAATCCATTTTGAGTTTATTTTTGTGTATGGTGTTAGAAAGTGTTCTAGTTTCATTCTTTTACAAGTGGTTGACCAGTTTTCCCAGCACCACTTGTTAAAGAGATTGTCTTTTCTCCATTGTATATTCTTGCCTCCTTTGTCAAAGATAAGGTGTCCATGCACCAGCACCCGACCTCAGAATTGTAGTGACCAGAAAACACACAAATCGAGAAACATGAGAGAAGGCCAACTAACGTCATTTTGCAGTTCTTAGGAGAATTAGAGCTCAAATGACCCTGGTCGATATTGATCTTCTATCCTCTGAGCATCTCTCCATGCTGAATCACCTGGTCAGGTTACAGCTATATGCTCTATGCAACAGCCACGCCTCTCGGTTTACGTCACTTGTTTCTCTCTTGAAATGAGAAATTCTTATCTACTCCAGGGCTGTGGGCTGTCCTCACAGAGCCGGATGTCGTAGTGACAGGCAAAGCAAAGTGTGCTGACTGACCAAGGGCGGCTCGGAGAGCCACATCTGCAGGTATGCAGTTGGGCAAACAGACTCACTGTGCGCTTGTGCAAACTGTACACTTGTGCAAACAGACTGGTGGTACACTTGCACAGACTCACCATGCATCTGTGTAAACAGACTTATTGTGCACTCGTGCAAGTTGCTTTGCTTATCCAGGGCTCAATCTCCTACTTCTCAAAATGTAGGAGTCAGAGGATGTTATAAAGAGCGACTTTTCTTTTCTTCTAAGTATATACTGTTAAGAACTTTGAAGAGTCTGAGATTTTACCCAACTTTCACATTAATGAGTTCCCGGCCCCAGTTTCATGGATGTTAGCAGAAGACAGGAGATTCCTGGGTCAGAAACGGAGGACTTCACTACTGACAGCACAGTGAGCAGCTTGAGCATAAAGCTCGTCACATCACACTTTGCCCCCAAAGTTTCATGAGGGCGACAGTGAGGATCCAAGCCGTGCTGCACACAGGAGGTGTGTGTTACACTGCTGAGACCCTGAGCTCAGGGAACCCAAAACTCTTACTTGGGAGAAAGCACGCCTGTCTGCCCTTCACTCCAGAGGCAGGCACCGCCTTTGTTATACTGAACCAATTTGATCCCTGGGTCAGGAAGATCCCCTGGAGAAGGGAATGGCTACTGACTCTAGTGTTCTTGCCTGGAGAATTCCATGGACAGAGGAGCCCAGTGGGCTACAGTCCATGGGGTCACAAAGAGTCAGACATGACTGAGAACGACTAACAGCACAGCATGTCTCAGGATACAAATAGCTACTGCTAAGGATGAGGGAAAGATACATAAATACTGCACTAGACTCTAGCCACTAGAGAGATGTTCAGACAGTACTGACCAATGTGAAATCAAATTGCAGAAACCCATGAACAACATGCTCTTCCATGGTTAGAAAGAGTAAGTAACAGACCTGGGACATAGACTGATACATATATGTGCAAATGGGTAGAGACAGAGATGTACAAAGATAAACACCCAAGTATTATTCCCAGGAAAGGAATTGAAAGATGAGGAAATCCATGACCTTCTTCACTATATATTTCTATATATTTTGCCTTCTTATATGGTACCTCTGGCTTCAGTAGTTAAAACAGATCATGAAAAAGCTATAAACATTAACAAATAAAATGTTAGGTATGATGAAGTCACGATCCATCTTAAGAGTGATAGAGTCTAGCTAAAGAATAGTAAATAACAATATATAACACCTAACAGAAATATATATATATATGTTAATATCTGTATTTTTCTACTGCTAATATATGCTAGAAAGAGTTTTCAATGCCAGCTACAAATCTATGTCTAGAGTCAGTTGTCTAGATCTGAAAGAAAGAAATATTGCTATTTGGTCAATAGAAATATTTTACCTGAATAGTTATATTACTTATTTTACTCTTTCTACAAAGGTAATAACATGGATGGAAGACCAGCAGTTTTGATCTCAAACAGTTCTATTATCTTTCTTATTTTAATAATAGGTATAACCATGCTTCCTAATAAAATTTCTGGTATTTGTAGTTTTAATTTCATTTATATGCATTATTCATTTTTAAAGCTTTCTATTCACTTACAATTTATTCTAATAGGTAATGCAATTACCGGTTCTTTATATTCTTAAAATTAATTTAGAAAAATATTATCCAAACAAAGGAACATGTTTCAGCCTCATAAACTAAAAATTTGACATTTCATCAAGGTTTCATAATTCATTGTTATCATTCTGCAAGTTTTAGCTCTCATTTAACTTCTTATTAATTTAGTTTTTAAGCACGAGTAGGATTTTCCTCAGAGATGAAGTAGGAAAATTCTAATTGGAGCCCAAATGTAGCTGAGTCTGTTTCCATGAGTTCTAGCCACATGAACAAGGACGAATGAGCTGAGAGCTGGTGGGAGAAGAGGAGGATGAATCTAATCCTGCCCAGGCAAGATGAACAGAAGCACAAGGACCTATGAGATCAAGGACAGTGTCCATCTTCCTCCCAGTTTATGAAATGGGACTTGCTGCACTTAAGGCAAAAACCCAGAGCAACCTGATAAGTTAAAGCCTGTGGGAACTTTTCCTGAAATGTCCTGAAGACAAAGGCGATTCTGAGACTAGTCCTTTCAGGTTTTCCTTTGGTCATGGGCTCAGAATAAAGGTGAGCCTGTCTCAGAAGCACTCTAGAGAGGAAGAGTGCACCTGGGCACCACAGTCCCTTAGTCCACAGCATCAGGACGCACCTGAGTCCCTTAATCCACAATATTAGGACCCATCTCAGTTCCTTAGGTTCACAGTATCAGAACCCATCTCAGTCCGTTAGTCCACAGAATCAGGACCCACATCTCCAATCTCAATCCTGACCACAGGCATGTTTCTCTAGGACAGCAGAGCCCCTCTCATAGAGACCGATGCCATCAAAGCACTGCACCAGGAACCTGGTCAAGACATACAGAACATGGCATGGAAGGATTTTGAAATTTTTTTTTTTTTTTTAAGCGTCAAATGGCCCATCAGAGGTATGGCCTGGGAAAGCTGCAGCCACTGACTGATAATCTCCAGATCCTTCTTTTAAATTTCTCTGCCTCCTCAGTTTATTCCAAGCCACACAGGGAGCTGCCTACAAAGACTTCAACCTCACGCCTAGAAGTTCCATGAGCGATGCTTACTCTTTACAGACAAGGGGCCTGCTTGACACCTTCTAGAACCATCAGGGCACTTAGGAGTGGCAGAGACAGGATAATGAGGACTCTGAAAGCAACCGCCTCCATCTGTCTGGCTTTTCCAGCACGCTTAGTCACTAGGTCACGTCCGACTCTTTTTTGATCCCATGGAATGTAACCCACGAAGCTCCCCTGTCTGTGAGATTTCCCAGGCAAGAATACTAGAGTGGGTTGCCATTTCCTTCTCCAAGGGATCTTCCCAACCCAGGAATCGAAGTTGCATCTCTTATGTCTCCTGCGTTGCAGGCAGATTCTTTATCCACTGAGCCATTGGATATGAGTAGCAGCCAAAGCTGGCTTCTCTAGAAGCCTTTCCAAACCCCTCACACAGAATTGCTCCAGAAGTTATAATCCTACCTCCTCCCCAGCCATGGCCTTAGGGTTCAGACTTCCCTGGTGGCTCAGACAGTAAAGAATCTGCCTGCAATGTGGGAGACCTGGGTCCAATCCCTGGGTCAGAAAGATCCCCTGGAGGAGGAAATGGCAACCCACTCCAGTATTCTTTCCTTGGAGAATCCCCATGGGCAGAGGAGCCTGGTGGACAACAGTCCATGGGGTCGCAAAGAGCCGGACACGAGTGAGCACTTAACACACATAGACAATGGAAAGTGCTGACTCAGTGTTTCAAGGCAGTGTTGAGGTTTGGATATCACAGCCTGTGGGGCATGAAGACCTGTGCAGCACAGACTGAATGTATCATAACAAAAAAGGTGCCAGGATGCTGCTGTGTTCTCTTCCTCACCCAACTGCAACACGCTGCCCAAAGCCGTGTATTTATATCTGCAGTCTAATCGGGCAGATACTTTTTATTCCCTTTTAATGTTTATCATTAAGAAAGGTTCTTAATGGTTTAATGTGTTGGAAATGCATTAAAAAAAAAACCTGTTGCCCTTTGGCAGAACTGTTTTAGAATTAGAATTAGCACACTTTAATTTTTCTTTCCTTGGTAAATAAACTTAAATTAAAAATAAATCATGTTCCATTCGGTGAGGCCTTGGCCTATATTCATTCTGAATCTCAGCCACTGGCAGGTATCCTTCGGGCTCCCACCAGCCCCAGTGCCCTTGGGTCGTCCTTGTGGGTCCAAATACATGTTGTGTCGCCAGCAAGTTTTGTATAAAAGAGACAAATCTGCCCCCACCTTGATTTAGGAAGAAAACAAAACAAGTTTTGGCAGGGTTTTAATTCAGATCAGACCCATTCCAACTGGAACGTCTGTTTTGTTCCCACAAGAGGAAATAAGAATAATAAAGAGACACAGAGAGGTTGGCCTTTAGTGCGTGTGGGTACCATGCAGTTTGGGCTTCATGCAAAGCCCTCCTGCCAAGAACCTCATCACTGTTCAGTTCCCACATGGGAACCCCACTCAAGAGTATTTAAGATGACTGGGTCTGACACACACACACTATTCTATATAAAATAGATAACAACTAATAAGGACCTGCTCTATAGCACAGGGAACTCTACTCAATACCCTGTAGTGACCTATATGTTCAAAGAATCTAAAAAAAAAGAAAAGAGTGGATATATGTATATGTATAACTGATTGGCAATGGCACCCACTCCAGTACCCTTGCCTGGAAAATCCCATGGATGGAGGAGCCTGGTGGGCTGCATTCCATGGGGTCGCTAGAGTCAGACACGACTGAGCGACTTCACTTTCACTTTTCACTTTCATGCATTGGAGAAGGAAATGGCAACCCACTCCAGTGTTCTTGCCTGGAGAATCCCAGGGACGGCGGAGCCTGGTGGGCTGCCGTCTATGGGGTTGCACAGAGTCGGACACGACTGAAGCGACTTAGCAGCAGTGGCAGCAGCATAACTGACTCACTTTACTATATGACTGAAACTAATGCAACATTGAAATCAACGAGACTCCAATAAAAATAAAATATAAAAGGAGTTACTCCTGTCTCACATTTAGCAACCACAGTGAAATTAACACCTCAAAACCTATATTAACCTAAATCTCCTGAGATTTAGACTAGGGCTGGTAGCACAGAGTATGTTGCTATGTAAATGAGGTTAAAGACCTCATTCTTTAACTCTTAAGGGGCTTCCCTGGTGGTTCAGTGGTAAAGAATCCACCTGCCAATACAGGAAACACAGGATATGTGGGTTCGATCCCTGGTCCAGGAGATCCCACATGCCTTGGAGCAACTAAGCTCATGCACAACTTTTTACTGAGCCTGAGTGTCTGCAGCCTGTGCTCTGCAACAAGAGAAGCCACTGAAATCAGAGGCCCGAGCACCGCAACTAGAGAGCAGTCCCCGCTTGCCACAACTAGAGGAAGTCTGTGCACAGCACAATCAAAACAAACAAACAAAAATTATTTAATTAATTTAAAAAATTAAAAGAGAAAAGATGGTCTCAGGGTCTCTGGTAAAACACATCACGGAACATTAACCTGTGGTCAGTACAACATCCTCACAGTCAGGCATGCGGGGCCTCTGCTCTGAGGAACACCACGCTCACACCTGTAGGTCATCATCCAAGCACGTGGTGAGGGCACAGGAGAGTTACACAAACACATCTGTTCTGGGGCAACGGGACAACTGCCGTCACAAAGAATAGGAGATGCACAAATGCACACTGCAACAGGGTGAGTACACACCCACTTTCACAGGCCACAGGGCACAGGTGAAGTGGCCTGAAGTGATGAAAACCATGGCCCACCTCTCCTGTCACTGCAGGTAGGACAGACAAGGCCGCTTTGACTGCTTCGATCCAAGCCCCTGAGCAGAACAAAAATGCAATTTCATGTAATACACATTTGAACTTCTTATCACAGTCACAGAAAAGGCTCCCAGCTAGGCATGTGTGAAACAAATGCACAGCTCTCTGTGAATATAAAATGTACACTCCCTTACTCGTTTACATTATTTTCTTAAACCCTCCAATTGCTTATCTCACTCATTATTCTGGACAAACAGAAGGCTGCCTGTTGGTGGGTGGCTATAGCATCCTGACACATCTCTTATATATACACTTGAAGTCTGAAGACACAGAAGTACTGTCTGCTGTAGGAGGCATGAGTTCCCAAGTCAGAAAGATAAAATGTTTTTAAACTTCGAGGATTACTCATGGAAAACCAATGTAATTGCTTAAAGTCTCAAAGTGGTTTTCAAAGAACCACGTAAACTATATACTCCACGACACTGTCAGAGTAATCACAGACAGTATACACCACACAACATGGTCAGAGTAACTGCTGCTGCTGCTGCTGCTAAGTCACTTCAGTCGTGTCCGACTCTGTGCGACCCCACAGACGGCAGCCCACCAGGCTCCCCCGTCCCTGGGATTCTCCAGGCAAGAACACTGGAGTGGGTTGCCATTTCCTTCTCCGATGCATGAAAGTGAAAAGTAAAAGTGAAGTCGCTCAGCGACCCCATGGACTGCAGCCTACCAGGCTCCTCCGCCCATGGGATTTTCCAGGCAAGAGTACTGGAGTGGGGTGCCAGCGCCTTCTCCGGTCAGAGCAACTACAGAGGCGCAATCGCGCGTGCTGTAATACGATGGACCTGGCAGACCCTGCACTAAGTGAATGCGCCAGACACAAAAGGCTGATTCCACTTACACGAGGAACCCGGAGGCCTCAAACTCAGAGAGGCAGAAACGGGGGTTTTCAGGGCTGGGGAGTGAAGGGAAGAGGTAGGGAGTTTCAGTTTTGCAAAATGAAAAACTCCTGGAGGTTGGCTGGGTGAACAGAACACTATTGAACTATACAATACTAATGGTTTAAGATGGTAAATTTTATGTTACATTATTTTGGCACAATTAAAACTAAAAATAATAGAAAAATTCGACCTTTCTGCTCTTTATTCCTTTCTCCATTTCCCTTCATAACATTTATTGTATTATGTGTATATACAATATATATATATATATATATGTACATGGACTTGCCTGGTGGCTGAGATGGTAAAGAATCTGCCTGCAATGCAGGAGACATGGGTTTGATCCCTGGGTCAGGAAAATCCCCTGGAGGAGAGAATAGCTACTCACTCCAGTATTCTTGCCTGGGTAATTCCATGGACTAAGGAGCCTGGCAGGCTACAGTCTGTGAGTTTGCAAAGAGCTGGACAAAACTGAGCAACTAACATACACATACACACACAGAAGAACATAGATACATAATTTATATATTTATTGCCTGAACACCTCTTCCCTCCAATTCCCCCGAATATATCAGCTCTGAAGGTCAGATCTAGTCTTGTTGCTCTGTCCTCAAGGCTTGGGACAGTGCTTTGCAAATATAGGATACTTAATAAATTACCACATGCATAAAATTTTTTAAAAATGCAATCATTCTCTGTTTTAAAATAATTTTAGTTATACTAACTCTAAAGAACACATTTCAGTTCAGTTTTCTTTTTCGCTCCTACCTTCTTAATTGTTAAATCATTAGTTTATCATCATCCTGCTTTAACTCCTGGGGCCAGTTATTAGCAAGCCACTTAACCACAGTTAAACAATAACCAGGATACATAAAAAGCAATATCCTCAAATAAAACACTTAAAAAGTCCACTATGAGAATCAAGCTAACAGCATCTCCTGTTTCTATTTTTCAAGGAGCTCCCAGCTAATGACTTGTGATGTACAGGCTGCACATAATTACAAGAATACAAGATATAATAGAAAATACAAACTAAATTGCATTTTGCTCCACTGGATACTGAAATAATTTCAGCTCTCTGAGATTTCCCAACTCTAGCTGAATGGCAAAGTTGGAAAATAACTAGATGTGTATATAAATCTTGAAACTAGCTCTTGACAATAATCATTTTTAATATCCCATGTAGGCAGAGGATTTGCTCATCTCTAAAATACTTTCACAGATAATGTCTAACCTGATCTTCAAAAATACCTTGGATATGATCTGGGCAGGTGTCAACGGTGCCTATTTGGAGAATCAGAGAAGAACAGTGATTTGATCAAGGTCACACACTCAGAGCCTGTGCATACATTTGAAAATAATTTGGGGAAGCGTCAGAAAGCAAGAGGTCTGGCAGTGTGCTCCCCTACAATTCTTGAAAGAAACCTGGCAGGTGATGAAACCGTATCTACACGCCACATGCAAAAATCAATGTCAGCGCACAGAGACGGGCCGTAAACAGTGACCATTTCATTTCAATGCAAGAAACGAAATACAGTTTTGTGGGTGTCACTGCAGTGGGATAGGACAAGCCTCATGGGTGCAGCACAGTAATGAAAACAGTTTGTCCAAAAGAAACAGATTTAATAGAAAAAAAAAAAGAGAATGATGTCTGGGATGGATCCAACGCCCAACTGCAAGGGATTCTCTGAGCCCAAATATAAACAGAATCCATCTGATTTTTTTACTTACCAGATTAAGTTATCTAAGGCAAGGAAATCAGGTTGCCCGCATCTACTTCTTTTGAATGAAAATGCTAAAAGATAATTTTTTTCACTGGCAGTTAACTTGTATTGACTACTTGCTACGTGTGAGGTTCTGTCCTAGGCACCTCACATGTATTGTCTTCTAAGGCTTCACAACCACACTAGGAGATAGGAGATGCCCAATGTTAGTATCACC
This sequence comes from Bison bison bison, assembly GCF_000754665.1. NCBI lineage: Eukaryota > Metazoa > Chordata > Mammalia > Artiodactyla > Bovidae > Bison > Bison bison. Next base: position 2,953,513 of record NW_011495015.1, read on the forward strand.
CCTGTTTCATAGATAAGGTGACAGAAATTCAGAGAAGGTGTGAGTTCTTCCCAAGGCCACGTGTCTAGCTCCAGGCAGAGCCAGGACTCAAATCCTGGCAGCCTGGTCTCAGAGCCTGAATTCTCAACTGTTGACTCCGGCTCCAGAAACCACAAGCATTTCATAAAAGTGATATTTTAGCACAAAAACTGCTACCCTAAAACTCAGTGTTTCCCTACTTCCGCTCAGGCTTTTGCAAAGGTCATCGGAGACCTCCATTGGCCAGCAGAGCACTGCTTGATAAACATTATTACGGAGAATTTCATCAAGGATGAAATAAAAAAGTAAACTCAGAGGTTTTCAAGCTAGAAGAACACACTGGATCATTTCATTAAAAAGAGACCATAGAATCCTCACGTGGAAGAGGCCTCCAGGTTCAGCCAACTCAATCCTCTCATGGACATAGAATCTCCTTCTGCAACACCGGCTTCCGCCTGAACCCACCAGCCACTGGGTGTTTTGTGGGAGTTTTGAAACTCCTGGTCATGACTTACTTCTTGTCAAATGTGCAGACACCCTGCTCTTCTCCATCATCCATCTCAACTCTTCCACCATTCCTCAATGGTTGAGCGAAGTTCATAGCATTTCCTATCCAGGATGCATTCCCTTGAGCTCAGCTTGTTCTGTGTTCTCTCTCTTTTAAAATGAGTGATAATAATAATAGCTGACCTCCTCAATATAGGCATTTGTTTTCTTAATGCAACCTACACTTACATTAGGGACTTTTTTTGGGGGGGGGTGTTTTGTTGTTGTTCAGCCACTAAGTTGTGTCTGATTCTGTGCGACCCCATGGACTGCAGCAAACCAGGCTTCCTGGTCCTTCATTATCTCCCCGAGTTTGCTCACACTCATGTCCAATGAGTTGGTGATGCTATCTAACCATTTCATCCTCTGCCACCCTCTTCTCCTTTTGCCTTCCATCTTTCCCAACATCAGGATCTTCACAACAGGTGGCCAAAGTAATGGAGCTTCAGGTTCAGCATCAGTCCTTCCAATGACTATCCAGGGTTGATTTCCTTTAGGATTGACTGGTTTAACCTTCTTGCTGTCCAAGGGACTCGCAAGAGTCTGCTCCAGCACCACCTTTCACTTGGGGGGAGGTGAGGGCAAGGCAATAGCACTACAGAATGACTAACACAATATGGACCATACTGTGTATTCATACGCATTTACACCGAATCCTCAATCTCTCTCTCTTTTTTTTTATGTACTGCTGCTAAATTTAATTTCTCTAATTCTGGACACATAGTCTTGGCCTTTTAAACCACCTGGGACGAATATTCAGTTATTCCCACTTCCTGTCACCCTCTTAGATTCACCCACTGTTTATGCCCAGTCAAGGCCATTTTCCATCTTCCACCTGCTTTGCAGAATGCTCAGCATCTCTCTCAGGTTATGAGGTCCATGACTCATTCTTTCTGAGCCTTAAATGCTGGTGAACCACCTGAGGAAGAGGAGGGGACCACCAGCACACCTCTCAGTCTAGAGTCTTCCTTCTTTTCACTCTGTCCTGCGCACCACCGTTCCACACAGCTCACCAGAGCAGTAGGCAGGCTTTCCTGCAGATTTTCTCAAAAGCCTCAGGTCAGGAAAGGGTGAGCTGTATTTCTTTGACAGTAGAAGGCTCATTCAACATCCCTTTGCTCACCCACCCGGCATCTTCCCCTCTTATTTCTAGCTTTGAGCCTCTCACCTATTTCTATTTCCTAAGACTGACTTGCTCAACCACAGCTTTTTCAAAAAATGCTCAATGCCTGTGCAGGACACACCTGCAACAGTGAACAAGGCGGGTTGCAAATGGTAAGAGGAAAAAGCTTGCCTTCTCATCAGACTTACTTGCTTAAGAGAGGTTAAAACTTTAAGGCACAGGGCTGACACGCAAATATCCATTCAGAACTGGTTTTATTGTCTTAAGAAGGGCTGCCAATCTATTATGAAAGGCTCTACATTTACACATTACATCACAGTAACAAAAAAGCTTCTTGAAAACAGAGACACACACCTTAGGGTTTAGGAGAAATGTAGGTAATAATCATGTCAATACCTGAAATATACAGACACAGAATCAGGAGAAAAGACCAGAACTAAAAACATGAGGTGGGAGGGGTTGTCAGTGAATGGGATCCTAACCTTCTTCTGAAGAGAAAGGAAGACTGACGAGCACCATGGCCCCCAAGCAGGATTCCTCCAAATAACGCTGAGGTCAGAGAACACAAACTTATTGCTCAAGGAGCAGGTGTGGAGGAAAGCAGACCACAAGGGCTTCCATCTCCTAGTCTCTAGGAAGGGGGTCGGCTTCCCTTGTAGTGCAGCAGTAAAGAATCTGCCTCCCAATGCCTGCCTAACGCAGGAGATATGGGCTCAGTCTCTGAGTCGGGAAGATCCCCTGGAGAAGGGAATGGCAACCCACTCCAGTACTCTTGCCTGGGAAATCCCATCAACAGAGGATCCTGCCAGGCTACAGTCCATGGGGTCACAAAGAGTTGGACATGACTTGGTGACTAAACAACAATAAGGAAGTGGGTCATAGTCTTGACTCCAGAGATTTCACAAGGCAGTTATAAAATAAGTAACAGATTTGAAAGCAATTCCTAAATTCTAAAATGATGTAAACAGTGTTACAAGCTATTGCTTGCATTATGAAAGATGATAAACGATTTCAAAGAAAGAAGGGAAAATGTATTCGTTAAACAGAGAGGAGATGACATGGTTTAGGAAAGCGAGGCACAGAAGCTGTTACCCAGCTCTGTTCTCTATGGACCACCACAGGTCTTTTGCCAGAGTCTGCACTGAGCGTGACATGACCATGGGGGCGGGGGACCCAGGAAAGACACTTGGGTGGATAAGACAGGCCCAGTAGCAACACTCCAAGAAGAATAAGGGTCCCGTTTTCTTTTCCAACAAAGTATTTTTACAAAAACAAATTTTTTTTCCCATGAGTTTTTGGCTTTTGGAAACCACATACTCAAAATTATGAAGAAAGAACCAAGTAGTTACCATTGTCAAGGCTTAATCATTTGTCCTACCAGACAGGGTTAGACTGTTGCTCTGAGTACTTTCAAAACTTAAGAAGAAATGAAACCTATCGATAAATGTCCTCTTATATAATGCTACCTGAAGAATCAATTGTCTCCATAAAAACTTCTGGAATCTCATCAGCTCAGGCCGCAATTCAGTGTAAGAATCTTCATTCAAATGATGAAAGAACACTTCAGTGTCCCAACCTGTTACTTCTCTCTGTTATTTCGACCCAAGAGCAGCCAGACAGAAACAGCACTCGAACCTCTGATGGGAGCTTCCTTCGGGGTTTGATTTTTATAAGACTCTGCATTTCTCTCTCCATCAACCCCACAGAGCCGGCTCCACACAGTCAATTAGAACTTTATCATCTGAGAATTTAAAGCCTGTGTACAGCCTGAAAATCACCCTGGCTTATCTTACAAATGGGCCCTGGGTCATTGGCAAGCAGCCCCTCCATTCAATATTCGTCCATAAAAACACATGGCTAAGGTGGAATCTGTTCTTCCAAAGCGCCCCCACCCCTCACCACCAGGTACAAGCACATCAACGGGGAACATAAACTGAAGAGACCTGGACGGGAGGTGCTGGCCGATGAGCAGACATCATTAAAGTGGACAGTTTGTGTCGACTTTGGGATGATTTCCATAAGAACTAGGTGATAATCCTAGGAAGGTGTAAATGAAGAACAGGGAAAACAGGGGTGGAGACGTTCTGAGTGAGACCAAGCCTTGAGGTCTGAATCCACAGGTGGTTGCCTACAGGTGAAGGGACCTCCTGTGCCCAGACAGGGTCCCAGCAGAGCTGAGGAAAGCGTGAGCCACCTGCATTGAGGCTGCAGGTCAGACCCCATCAGAAACGGACAAGCGGCCCCAGGATCCCCAGACTCACCAGCACACTTGGTCCTGGTCCTGAGGGCGGGCCCAGGGGAGCCGGTGCCGCCCTCCCCGGGCCGGGTGAGGAGCACACTGATCTCATACTCCGTGTCGGGGTCCAGATGCCCGATTTTGTAGCTCGTGGAGTCCACTGGCTGCCGGTCGCTCCAGCTCCCACTGGCCGTGCAGTATTCCACCTCCCGGGCCACAATGGGCCCGTCCCCATTGATGGAGTTCGCATTGAGTTGTATCCACAGGTAGGTGGCCCCCACGGAGGCCAGCTGAGGGGGTGCGATGGGGACAGGGGGCTCTGAAAGGCAAACCAGAGGGCCATCCTTCAGACACGTGGAAAGACCTCAACGCACATCAATCACTAAAATTGGGAAGATGCTGACAATTTAGCAATGAACGGATGAGAACGGTTTTGCTCAGGTTAATAAGAAAAAGCTCCTTGAGAGAGGTCTGCAGAGTGTTCAAACCTGTGAAATAAGCCACCTTTAAAGCCCAAGCCTGTTCAGGTAGGTACAACCCCAGTTTGTTTCAGGATGCAATTCATTTTTTCTTGAATACGTACATAGGCATCAAAGGATTTTATTTTGCACTAAAAGTAACTTGTAAAAACTCTCTCAAGTGGTAGTAATTAAGCTCTAGAAGGCTCACCACTGTCAACAGTGTCTTTGACATCACCCAAGGTATTACTTACATCATTAAATTCAGTCTTCTTACATTTATATTCCAAGAACATCATCACTTGAAAAACACAGATGAAATTACACTTTATCGCATCATAAATGCATTTCCAGGATGCCTCATTTATCCAAAAAAGCCATCCCAATGGATTCCTTCTGCTCCCAGAGTAGTGAGCACTTGGAGTAATAAAGTCTAGCACAGCCACTGTTAAGGGAACTTTCAATAATGAGTATTATTAAAGCCACAGAGAGAAAGAAAAGCTCTAAAACAAAACACATGCCCAGCTTCATAAACCTCTAAGCAATCAACAGCAAACACTCTTTACAACTCAAGAAAGTCCCCCTCCTTGTTTAAAATCCGAGACTGACTTTCTCTGGACCTTTGAGACGGGAGAAACAGGCAATCTTGTTTTCAACAACATTCCCAGTATATCAAAGGCCACTTGAATGGCTCTCCAGGCACCAAATAAAGACATTCCATGTGCCAATGTCACTGTGAGTGGCACCATACATGACATTAGGGAGGAAGGTAATTGTATGAAATAATATATTTCTATTTAATGAATCTCCATTAGAGAAAAATGTTAAGCTCTAATGATTTTTTTTTTTTTTTGAGCATGTTTCTGCAGGTGGTTTGTGCCTTTCGGTGTGTTTTTGTTTTCAACTCCTCATCTAGTTCACACAAACTTATGGAAAATAAAGCCTGCTATTTGAATTGTGGTGCTAGAGAAGACTTGAGAGTCCCTTGGACAGCAAGGAGATCAAACCAGTCAATCTTAAAGGAAATCAAGCTGAATATTCATTGAAAGGACTGATGCTGAAGCTGAAGCTTCAGTGCTTTGGCCACCTGATGCAAAGAGCTGACTCACTGGAAAAGACCCTGATGCTGGGAAAGACTGAGGACAGGGGGAGAAGAAGGCAACGGAGGACGAGATGGTTAGATAGCATCACTGACTTAATAGACATGAGTTTGAGCAAGCTCCGGGAGATTGTAAAGGACAGGACACCTGGTGTGCTGCAGTTCTTGGGGTCGCAAAGAGCTGGACATGACTTAGTGCCTGAACAATTCTGTCACTGGCGTATGCACCTGTCCGCTTTGTGGCATAAATAGCCAGTTGATCCCTCCCATGTTTCCTGCTGATCAGGACGTCAGGACTGCTGGTCTCGTCTAAGAGTGGCCCCTGAGATGATACCAAGTTGGATCCTAGACCAATAAGAAATGAACAACACGACCTCCCTCTGTTAAGTTGGGGCAGCTTTTTTCTTCTTTAACATATTCAAAGTGTGATAAATCATACTGACTTTTAAAATAGCTGGGAAGAGACTTTCCTGGCGGTCCAGGAGTTAAGATTACATGCTCCCAATGCAGAGGGGCTGAGTTTGACCCCTAGTCAGGGAACTAGATTCCACAGGCTGCAGCTACAGATCCCACACGTCACAACTAAGACCTGGCACAGCCAAATAAAATAAATAAATGTACATGCTTAGTCACTCAGTCGTGTCTGACTCTCTGCGACCCTATGGACTGCAGCCCGCCAGGCTCCCCCGTCCAAGGGGATTCTCCAGGCAAGAACACTAGAGTAGGTTGCCATGTTCTCCTCAATAAATGTAAGGGGTTATGTCAAAAAATAAAATAGTCGGGGAAATCTTATGAGACTTAGTCTACATAAGACACAAGATGAGTTTTATTTAGGGGACCACAAAGTTAGTGAAAATTCATTAAATTATTGTTCCTATCGTTTATGAACTGCAACTCTGTGCCAGCTCTTCATTTCTTGAGATAGCTTTGACGCAACTCATAATGATTTAACATCAATTTACATCATTAGGCGATTCCTTGAACCAAGACATGAAAAGGGCCTTTTCTAGTATATCCTAAGGCATTGACGAAGCCAGGCTGAAAAAGCAGTTAATTACTTTGTAGTTGTACATGCTAGCAAGGCTTCCTGAAGTGCCATTCAAAATATGACTCAGGGGCAAAGCCACAAAGGTTAGTGAGCACACAATTCATTTAGGACATTGTTCCTAGTCTCCTAAAATAGACAGGACTTTAATGCTTATTCGTCCCAAGACTATTTTCTCTATTAGTTCCCCATTAGGAAGAGTACCAAATACATTAAGTCAAATGAAAGATTCAACTAGATTCTGGAAATAAGTGAGACAGTCATTCAAAAGGACTTCGGGGTTGCTGGAAGAATCTACAATAATAAGTCAATATTTAAATTTTGAATAAATTTTATCAAAGGGAAAGAAGGAAGGCACTCAATCTTACTAAGTGATAAAAAGCAATTTAAAATATTTAATCCAAGTGAAAGGGCATGTTAAAAGTAATTCTAAATCAAGTTATTTATATAAATAGAATTTATATACATATAGATACATATCATATATATAATTGATATATATAAGTGAATTCTTAATACGTCTTTTATAATTAAATATGACACTGATATATATGCATATATACATGCATTGCAGAGATTACATGAAATATTTTCTTGTTTTTGATTACCAAAAGCAGTGGTAGATATAAATAAGACAAGCATGATAGTTTAAAATGAGTTGGGCTTCATTTGGGGACATCAAATCAGAGACTGACCTGAAGAAAGCAGTAAACAACTTAAGATTTTGTCATCTTAAAAAATATTAGCACTCTAAATACACACATACAAAATGTGTTCAATCATATACATGTGGCCTAAACATGTCATTATGTATTTTAAAGTAACTGTGTCGAGGCAATTCTTTACCTAACTAGTAGAATCTGGCATGTTACCACATTTCAAAAAATAAAATATATGCAAAATATGGCAATAAAAATTATAAGTGGAGAAAAAGTCAAATTCCAGATTTGTGCTGTAACTGCAAGCCAGTTGTCACTGACTCGGGCAGGATGCAGAGATGCAAAAGAGGTGTCTGGACATTTTATTACAAGGAGTCAAGACCTCTCCATGCTGTCCTAAGGCAGGAAAAAGTATGACAGAAATGTGAGTTGAACCCACACATCCTCTGTGCTCAGCTGTGTTCTGGCAGACCAGAGATGTCTGACTTGCTTATTGTTATTGTTTGTTGTTCAGTCTCTCAGATGTGTCTGATTCTTTTGTGATCCCATGAACTGCAGCATGCTAGACTTCCCTGTCCTTCACTATCTCTTGGAGTTTGCTCCAAATCATGTCCATTGAGTCAGTGATATTATATAACCATCTTATCTTCTGTTGCCCCCTTCTCCTGCCCTCTATCTTCCCAGCATCAGAGTCTTTTCCAATGAGCTGACACTTCACGTCAGGTAGCCAAAGTATTGGAGCATCAGCATCAGTCCTTCCAATGAATATTCAGGACTGATTTCCTTTAGGATTGACTGGTTTGATCTCCTTGCTGTCCAAAGGACTCTCAAGAGTCTTCTCCAACATCACAGTTCAAAAGCATCAATTCTTCAGCACTCAGCTTTCTTTATGGTCCAACTCTCATATCCATATATGACTACTGGAAAAACCATAGCTTTGACTAGACAGACCTTTTGCAGCAAAGTAATGTCTCTGTTTTTTAATATGCTATCTAGGTTTGTCATAGCTTTTCTTTCAAGGAGCAAGGGTCTTTTAATTCTGTGGCTGCACTCACCATCCACAGTGATTTTGGAGCCCAAGAAAATAAAATCTGTCACTGTTTCCACTTTATCCCCATCTATTTGCCATGTGATTTGCTTATAACTCCCAACAAATCAACTTTCCCATGGAGGCAATATTTAGAGGCGACTAAATTTTCATCACAGTGATTACAGAGCACCATGCCTCAGGTGGCCCAGGGGGTCACAGTGAAGCACTGGAGCAACCAGAAATCAGAAAACAGGACACAACCACAAAGAACTGGGCCAAGATGACAGTGAAGTTACACCGATGACAATAAAGAACTCAGCCTTGGGACCAGCGAGGCGGCCGGTCCTCTGGATTTGTTGGCAAATGGTGTGGGTTTTCTACCCAGAGACCCTTCTGCAGGGGACAGTGTGCACATCTATGCACAGTTCCCTCTGCTTACAGATAAAATCCAAACTCCAAAAGCAGCCAGACAGGCTAAAGCTTTGCTACAAGCCCACACTCACAGGGATCAGGCATGGCAAATTAGGTCATTCGAGTCTAAACGGCAGTGTGCGGCTGGCTCCTTGTTTCCTTCCGCAGAACGTTAGTCGTGTTAGCTACAGATAAACACTGCTGGCTTATACCCTAAGCCAGGCATGACTAACACTGGTGGGGCTAGTTTCACAACAGAAGCATTTACCCACATCGCCTGTAGATTTTATCGCAGAGGCTGTGCCCCTGGAGACTCTGATTCAATACAGGTGTGGTAGTGGGGGTGGAGAAGAAGTGGGCTGGTGTATTATTATTATTATTTTTGGAAAGGTGATTGAACTGCGCATTCTCAGATGAGGACCACTAATGGACCAGAGCAGAGAAAGAGCCACCTCTCCCCCATCATGGACTGGACAGCGGTGGGCTGCCCACAAGGTATTCTTAGTGCCATTCACCTATTTGCTGCATCTGATCTTCCTGATAGCCCTTGAGGGTCAGTCACGTTATTATTCTTTTCCAATTGGCTGTGCCAGGTCTTAGTTCTGTGGCATGTGGGATCTTGTTCCCCAACTGGGGATCGAACCCAGATCCCCTGCCCTGGGAGCTCGGAGTCTTAGCCACTGGACCCACTGGGGGAGTCCTGGGTCAAACACATTAGTAAGTCTATTTTAAACCTGAGGAAAGAGAAGCATCCAGAGCACAGGACCACACCCATGCAGCTAGCGCTGGGGTTTGAACCCCGCAGTCTGTAGAACTGCCTGCATAGAGAAATTTGCTGACAAAAGGGACAATAGTCCCTCCAAAAGAAACCGATTTTACATTCCCTGTTTAACAAATGCAGGAGAAAAAATTTAAAAGTAGGCATCATTCTGTTCCCCTAGGAAGAAGCAGAAATGGCTTGCCACAAGTTGTATAAAAATGCCTCATGGTATATCTAAAAGTCCAAATTATTCTGTTTGGGACCAAAAACTGCCTTAGCAGTTCAGTACTATAAACTCCAAAGTCCGTGTACACACAAAAAACATCAAACTAGCTAAAGGAAATTTATATCCCCCCTTTTATTTAACTCATCTCCCACCTTCCTGACTATAATGACTTAATTCTTCAGTCACACAAAATATAGTAATAGACCCTAACGGCAGCATTATGAATGCTAACTCACTGTTATCAGAGTGGTCTGTGTGATATGACGGAGCATTTCTATACTGACACTGCCTCATTTTATTAACCACCCTGCTATCGTAAACACCCTGGATGGGGGAATATTTGCATTTTAAGTGATTTTGTATCAGTACAAAAAATTTCATTCCTTAAAAAAAAAAATTTATAGGCTGTAATCTCTGTATACAGAGTTGGCAGAAGAACTTGCCAAGAGCACATTCACTGCTTTGTATGCAACTGAACCAACATAAATAAAATACATTTTTCAAAAATATTGCTCACGTGCGAAATCTGTACTTAAAATGTAATCCATCAATACAGCCTGTCACCAAACCACTGTTCAGAAACAGGAGCGTGAGTCTGAGCTTTCAACAAATCATGAGCTCATAACCGTCCCACATGCCTGTTTTAATAGACTATATGGGGGTATAAAAATAACATTATATACCTTTAACTACCAACTCTGCATAGTTGGATATGCCAACTCCCCCATCAGTGCGAATCATGCAGCGGTATTTTCCAGCATCTCGTTTGGTTGTGTTCACGACGTTAAATGATGCTATGAATCGCCGGGAACTGGTCACCTTTATTTCCTTCAGAGGAGCATCCTGGACATCAATGCCCTGTGTCGTGGGGGTGGAGAGGACAAAAAGAAACAATATCAGCTGTCTTCCGGAAACATACTCCTGAAGGCACAGCGGTCAATGTTACTTACAACCCAGATCCCGGTCCCTTGTTAATTACCTGTGGGCAGTTGTTGCAGGAAAACAGCTGCCCAGAAACCAAAATTCTGCCTTGATCAACACTTTCAGGATTTGACAGATGCAAAATTAAGTGTGAAGAAATGTCTTTGGTTTTGCACCTCTAAGATATTCACTGTTATTCTAGTGCAATTGGAGGAGAGAAAGAAGCACGTGGGAAAATCCTTTATTTTGCTCCCAAACTATCAACACTTAGTCTTTTTATAATACATAATCATATTATACTTGGCTAGAAAAAAATTAATTCACACACTACACTATGACTGACCTCATTTTATATATGAACCAATAAATAGCTTATCAAGAACTATATTAAAAACGTAAGTAGGTATTAGCATAGCTCCTATGGAAAGGGTCTGAAGGACTAGATTCAGCTTTACAATTTTCTTCCTGGAGCTACAAAAAGCAAGCAGAAGTTGGTGCTTAATATCACCTAACACTGAAATGCGAGGGGAGAAGTTCCTTTCCACATTCCACAGCCAGGACCACACAAAGCTGGTTCCATCTCTGGGGCAGAGCTGTCTTATTCCATGCCCGAGACAGTAAATAAGTCCTTACTTATGCACACTTAGAAACTCATTCTATGCTTCCCATAGTTTAAAGCCTCAAAAACGACTATAGATTTCAGTCCTATATATTTTTAGTACAGTTATCAGGAAAGAGGCTCTCTTTACCATGCTATTTACAAGTATTAAGGAGAAAACAACCAGCAAAGAGCTTAAGGCAAATGCATTTTGTCTGATTATTCACCCAGCAACCACGTTGGGGGCCACCATCGCACTGTCACTATATTAAGACACTAAGCTCACCACGGTGGACAACAGAAAAGTGACCACAGTGCTCATAGCGCTTCAGTTGCTGGGAAGTGTAGGCTTGAAATGCACACGTGATCACCAGTGATCACTGGTCAGGTGGCTGGCAGAAATCATGATGGAGTTGTCTTTAGATATGGCAGCCGGTTTGAGGAATTGATCTTGGGAGCTGAGATCTGAAGGGTAAGCAGGAGCTCCCAGGCTAAGGGGAGGATGGCAGAGAAGGAAGTATCCCAGGCAGAAGAGACAACAGATGCCTGGGATGTTAGAAAGAATGTAAAGCTTTGGAGGATGCCAAGGCAGCCAGAGGAACTGGGGAGGTGGACAAGCATCTGTGCATTCCAGGACTCGCAGGTTGCATGAAAATGTCTGTGTTTATAGGTGTGAGCATGCCAGGCTACCAATAATAAAACTCCTCTGTAGAGCTCAGTGATTTATATAAGTAAAGCCTTCTAATAGCTTTCCCTGTGATATTTTGTCAGTGTGTCCTAATGGACATGGGTTTGAGAATTAGACTGACCAGGACTCCACATGTAACTTCAGAGTGATTTACCCTTCTGGGGCTCCCCCCCTCCTCATCTGTAAGAGATGCTACAACTGTCAGGGAGTTGTGGGAATTTAAGACACATGCCTAATGACTGGTCCCCTCCCAGATTCTGGACCAGCTGAGGGATGAGCTCAAGAAAACAGGTGGACAGGCTGTCAAAACACCGCCTTTATTACCAATGAGCCTGGCCCTGCAGACTATGCAGATTACAGCTGATGTGCAGTAAACATGGGCTTGCTAGAACTGGGCACAGAACGGAACAGACTCACCCACCCAGCCACAGGCAGCAACAGAAAGCCACAAGGCCTCCCTGTGTCAGGAGCTGCTGGCAAACTCCCAGGATGGAGGAAGGGCTGCTAGGGGGAGCGAGTTCCCAAAGGAGGGCCTGGACCATGCGTGCTCCCAGCCTCCTGCCCAGCAGTTCCACGTGGACAGAGAAAAGGCACCAGGGTGCTGCGCCAGTACAGTTCCTGCCACAGCAGAGGAAACATCAGGGCTGGGGAACTACAGTTCCTACCATCTTTAGAACTAGCAATCCAGACAGCCTTGTTGATAGCTTAAAAAGTCATAGATCTGAATATGACGTCAAATATACACCTTACATATATTATGTGTCTTTTTGGAAAATGAAACCCCTTCAATCTGGTCTGACAAAGGGCACCGAAAAGTTAGATAAACAAAACAAAGCAACGTCAACCTAGTATGATTCATGAATTCAACAGGAGAGAGTATTTCTTTTTGTATTCCACACATTCAGTCTCCCATCCTCGTCCCCAAATAAATTTTTAAAAAAAACCTGAATTCTACCATTAAGAGTAAGCTTAGATCACCTACTCTATAAAATTGTCTTGTTCAAATTGAAAATAAAGCCAACCTTGTTTTAAACAGAATAAAAAAAACAAACAAA
>NW_011495015.1:2966485-3033177 GCF_000754665.1 Bison bison bison
ACAAACTAAGCCCTGAAGAAAGGCAGACTTCACATCTATAATTCTTTGTTTTGTTTATTAAAAACAAGGACAACATCCAAAGGGCTATCTATTAATATTTCTTTCTTTCCTTACTTGCCGCATGAATCTTGTAAAGATTATACTTCTATGGTAATCTTGTAATATTTACCTAATGGAATAAGCCTGTCTCAAAAGAACATTTATTGAAAAGAATTCTAAAGGATGCCCTTATGCATTCCTCACGAGTACTCAAGGCTGTATGAAGGGCAGCCAAGGTTAAGGAAACCTCCGTGCTGGATGCATACACATGTCAGGAGGAGCATTACTTCATACCTGTGGTCTTCAGGCCACTAATTCATCCTTTAAACAGCTTGAAACTGACAGCTCTACCCAACTCCAATGACTCATAGGAACCCTCAGGAATGGGCCCTTTTATTTTTTTAATCCCATGTAATCACAGGGCTTCACAGGTGGTGCCGTGGTAAAGAGTCCGCCTGCCAATGCAAAAGATGTGGAGACGAGACTAGGGTTTCATCCCCGGGCCAGGAAGATCCCCTGGAGAAGGAAACGGCAACTCTGTCCAGCATTCTTGCTTGGAGAATTCTGTTTATAGCTTCCCTTGCCTTTTTTTTTTTTTACCCTGTTGGGGCTGAATTGCACCCCCCAACACACACATTCATATGTTGAAACCATAACCTCCAGCACCTCAGCATGAGGCTGCTTTTGGAAACAGGGCCTTTAAAGAGGTGATTAAGGTAAAGCGAAAGTGTCAGTCACTCAGGGGTGTCCAACTCTTTAAGAGCCCATGGACTGTAGCCAGCCAGGCTCCTCTGTCCATGGACTTCTCCAAGCAAGAATAATGGAGTGGGCTGCCATTCCCTTCTCCAGGGATCTTCCTGACCCAGGGATCGAACTTGGGTCTCTTGCACTGCAGGCAGACTCTTTACCATCTGAGCCACCAGGGAAACCCCATTCCTGAGTGTGGACTCTGCCATTCCAGCCTCATTACCTGCCATTCCAGGAGCATTTGTGTTCCAGCAGAGCGGAATCAGAAGGTTCTTTTCAATAAACGTTCTTTTGACACAGGCTTATTCCATTAGGAAAATATTACAAGATGACCATAGAAGTATAATCTTTATAAGATTCATGCGTACAGAAGAACTGTACAAAAAAGATCTTTAGGACCCAGATAATCATGATGGTGTGATCACTCACCTAGAGCCAGACACCCTGGAATGTGAAGTCAAGTGGGCCTTAGGAAGTATCACTACGAACAAAGCTAGTGGAGGTGATGGAATTCCAGTTGAGCTATTTCAAATTCTGAAAGATGATGCTGTGAAAGTGCTGCACTCAATATGTCAGCAAATTTGGAAAACTCAGCAGTGGCCACAGGACTGGAAAAGGTCAGTTTTCATTCCAATCCCAAAGAAAGGCAATGCCAAAGAATGCTCAAAGTACCACACAATTGCACTCAACTCACGCACTAATAAAGTAATGCTCAAGATTCTCCAAGCCAGGCTTCAGCAATATGTGAACCATGAACTTCCAGATATTCAAGCTGGTTTTAGAAAAGGCAGAGGAACCAGAGATCAAATTGCCAACATCTGCTGGATCATCGAAAAAGCAAGAGAGTTCCAGAAAAACATCTATTTCTGCTTTATTGACTATGCCAAAGCCTTTGACTGTGTGGATCACAAGAAACTGTGGAAAACTCTAAAAGAGATGGGAATACCAGACCACCTGACTGCCTCTTGAGAAACCTATATGCAGGTCAGGAAGCAACAGTTAGAACTGGACATGGAACAACAGACTGGTTCCAAATAGGAAAAGGAGTACGTCAAGGCTGTATATTGTCACCCTGCTTATTTAACTTCTATGTAGAGTACATCATGAGAAACGCTGCGCTGGAGGAAGCACAAGCTGGAATCAAGATTGCCGGGAGAAATATCAATAACCTCAGATATGCAGAGGACACCACCCTTATGGCAGAAAGTGAAGAACTAAAGAGCCTCTTGATGAAAGTGAAAGTGGAGAGTGAAAAAGTTGGCTTAAAGCTCAACATTCAGCAAGCTAAGATTATGGCACCTGGTCCCATCACTTCATGGCAAATAGATGGGGAAACAGTGGAAATAGTGGCTGACTTTATTTTTCTGGGCTCCAAAATCACTGCAGATGGTGATTGCAGCCATGAAATTAAAAGACACTTACTCCTTGGAAGGAAAGTTATGACCAACCTATACAGAATATTGAAAAGCAGAGACATTACTTTGCCAGCAAAGGTCTGTCTAGTCAAGACTATGGCAACCCACTTCAGTACTCTTGCCTGGAAAATCCCATGGACGGAGGAGCCTGGTAGGCTGCAGTCCATGGGGTTGCGAAGAGTCAGACACGACTGAGCAACTTCACTTTCACTTTTCACTTTCATGCATCGGAGAAGGAAATGGCACACCACTCCAGTGTTCTTGCCTGGAGAATCCCAGGGACGGTGGAGCCTGGCGGGCTGCCATCTATGGGGTCGCACAGAATCGGACATGGCTGAAGCAACTTAGCAGCAGCAACAGCAGTCAAGGCTATGGTTTTTCCAGTGGTCATGTATAGATGTGAGAGTTTCACTATAAAGAAAGCTGAGTGCCAAAGAATTGATGCTTTTGAACTGTGGTGTTGGAGAAGACTCTTGAGAGTCCCTTGGACTGCAAGGAGATCCAACCAGTCCATCCTAAAGGAGATCAGTCCTGGGTGTTCATTGGAAGGACTGATGTTGAAGCTGAAACTCCAATACGTTGGCCACCTGATGCGAAGAGCTGACTCATTGGAAAAGACACTGATGCTGGGAAAGATTGAGGGCAGGAGGAGAAGGGGACAACAGAGAATGAGATGGTTGGATGGCATCACCGACTCAATGGACATGGTTTTGGGTGGACTCTGGGAGTTGGTGATGGACAGGGAGGCCTGGCATGCTGCGGTTCATGGGGTTGCAAAGAGTCGGACACGACTGAGCAACTGAACTGAACTGAACTGAGAGCAGAATCAACTACCATCTCCCACAGTTCTAGTTGACTTTTACAAAGCTCTGCACACTCACTGTTTCCATTTGTCTTCCTTCGCTGCCCAAGAAAAGTCCTGCGTGACCCCATCCTGGCCTCAAGTCATGCCTTCTGGACAACAGACCCTCAGTCCCTTTTCTGGTGAGGCTCCTTTTCCTGGTTTCCTGTGTCAGGCAATATTTTGTAATAACCTTATGAGGGAAAGAAATCTAAAAAATCTAATTCCCAGGTCACTCAGTGGTAAAGAATCTGCATGCAATGCAGGAGACACAGGAGATGTGGGTTTGATCCCTGGGTTGGGAAGATCCCCTGGAGGAGGAAATGGCAACCCACTCCAGTATTCTTGCCTGGAGAATCCCCATGGACAGAGGAGCTTGGTGGGCTACAGTCCAAGGGGTGGCAAAGAGTCAGACACAGCTGAGCACACACACATAATCCAACATAAGGGAAAAGAATTTAAAGAAGAATGGAGATACATATATACATACATATGCATATATGTGTATGTATATCAGAATCACTCTGCTGAACACCTGAATCTGACACAACACTGTAAACTAACCATACTTCAATGACAACAAAAAGAAGCAATGGATGGCTGGGTTCATGAAGAGGAAAGAGAGAGAGTCCTCAGAGCACTGGGGCTGTGGCAAGGAGAGAGTGCACCCATCACTCTGATAGTGTCAGATCCCATTTCCTGGGTCCTTACGAAAGGAAGAGGACAGCGTTCACAGCCCTTGGCAAGCACCAGACAGAAGAACCTGTGACACCTGCACAGATCAGGGGAAGTAACATGGGATAAATGCCAGGAGAGCGGGGCCAACTAGAAACCTGTGCACGAGCAGAGGCTGTGGTTGCCTGTCAGCGTGGATGAGGAAGGGTGTTTCTGGAGCCTTGGCTCAAGGTTATTTCCTTGACTCCTCCAACATGCCTGTCAGTGCTTTTGATGGCATCACAGATCCATCTGTCAAATGTATAGGTGACCAATAACTGGCACATGAATGGATACATTGGGATAAAAGCAAAGACTGCCCACCTCCCTGCTACTCGACTTCAGGCCCCACAAAGGCAGGGATCTTTCTCCAGGTTTTCCGCTGCTGCATCTATCGCACAAGAGCCATGGCCAGTGCATCCCAGGGGGCTTTAGTGCTAATACTGAAAGGGGTTTAGGCATTGAACGGGCAACTGAACAAATTGATTTTTAAGATGTTTTGGTCCCCAGATACCCTTCCTCAGGTCAGAATTCAACAGGAAAGCCAGGGAACCGAGGCTGGCCTATTTTCTCTGATGCAGGGCAGTGAGAAAAGGTCATGAGGGCCGGTCCCCCTCTGCTCTCCATGACAGGGAGGGCCAGACGGCACAGTGTGCTCAGAAACTCGGGTACCCTGAGCATCTAAGAAACCACGGGGAGACTTTGTTATTCCGGCAAAAGAAAACGATGAAAATGTCTGCTGGGAAGAGACAGGACCTTTGTCAGGCAGTTTTCTCTGTTTTCACAGAGTTAGAAAGAGGCAACCCTGCCAGGGACTGGAGAGCTGGTTCTTAATATCGTCACAGCAGGACGAGGAAGCACCAACAAGGACGGGACCGTGATGTTCTTTAGAATATGAGTTCCTGTAAGAGAGCCTCAGCGTCCTTCTGACAAAACCCCCAACTCCAGACAGAGCAGGGCACCAGGTGTCCAGGTGTTAAAGCAACCTCTGACCCATCTTTTGTCAACCTAATGAGACAAGCATAACAGCCATGTCTGCGAGGAAATGATCTTAGTGGGTTAAATATAGCTTTTTAATAAAAGCAAGAGTATCTTCAAACACGCATGCATTTCAATTTGAGCAAGCCTGAGAAAAAGTCCTGATAGTTATTTAAATTAGACTTCCAACCTTCTTTCTGCAGTGGGCTAACTCTAGGACTTCTAAATGAGCAGTAATTTGCCAGCAAAAAAAGATGCATATTAAGTCTTTCAGAAAGAGTTTTGCAATAACCAGAGCAATGATTGAAAGAAACTGAGGTCTGAGCAGTTAGCCGCCTTTAGAGCAAATTAATCCTATTTAGGAGCTGGTCTGAGTGCAGTAGCTAAGCATATACAGGGGAGCCAGAGGCGGCTCCTCAGCCATACAGGTGGAGATTAAATCATACTTTCATTTCTTTAATAGGGAAAATAATCCACATATTCCACTATCAAATATGTCCATCTGTAAGATACTGATTGAAATCCTTACCACTGGGGTCACTAACAGTATCTGTAGGGCCAGGAATAATTTCGTTTAAAACATTTCTTGTAATCTAAATCTTAATTGACTATCTCAACAAATCTACTTTCTGGAGCCCACGTATTTTTAAATTTTAATAAATAATAACTAATAAAAGTGCTGACCTTTGATTTCTAGACCATAACCAAGCCAGCACAAATATTTATCCATGTGGAATGCTACAACTGGAAGTCTTACTCCTATTATCATATACTATGAATATGTATTGACAAATGTTCTTTAATTGGCTAATGGGGATACAGATAGCCAAAGTGAAAGCCGCTCAGTCATGTCCGATTCTGTGACCCCATGGACTGTACAGTCTAGGGAATCCTCCAGGCCAGAATACTGGAGTGGGTAGCTTTTCCTTTCTCCAGGATATCGCCCCAATCCAGGGACTGAACCCAGGTCTCCTGCACTACAGGTAGACTCTTTACCAGCTGAGCCACAAGGAAAGCCCAAGAATACTGGAGTGGGTAGCCTGTCCCTTCCCCAGGGGATCTTCCCAACCCAGAAATCAAACCGGGGTCTCCTGCATTACAGGCAGATTCTTTACAAACTGAGTTATGAAGGAAGCCCACAGACAGCCAAAATAACATATTATTCAAACATATAATAGTCTTCCATGCATATTTGAGTAAAAAAGTTTGATTATGAAAATTTAGAACTTCATTCTGATATTTAGACACAGTTCAATATATATTTGCAATATGTGAATAATATTATTTAATAATATATAATAATGCAGTAACTAGATATACCAAAAAAAAGAAATACCAAGAAATTAGAAGTTCTTTAGTCTTAAAATCTGTCGATGAGGCTAATCTAGCCACACCAAACTAAGTAATCTGACAGTGCCTGACATTTCTGTTGGGTTAAAGATTTTGGGTTTGCCAGGCTAGAACATAACCTTGTTACTTCTAAACTGTAATAACAGCACTTGACCATGAGGAAGATGGCAGAACCTACCTAATTATCCATGATCTAAAAGGCAAGGTTAGTCATAAACGAGGCTGACAAAGGACATTACTTTTTCCCCAATCAATATGCCTTAAAACATACAAAGACTCTAGTCCCCTGCCAGGCTCCTCTGTCCATAGAATTCTCCAGGGAAGAAAACTTGAGTGGGTAGCCATTCCCTTCTCCAGGGGAATTTCTTGAGCAGGGATCAAACCCAGGTTTCCTGCATTGCAAGCAGATTCTTTACCATCTGAGTCACCAGGGAAGCCCTAAAACATACAAGTCTTTCTGGAAAAAAATAGTTGAAAAGATAAAGAAGGCACAACATAAGGGTTAAAAGACCTATAGTTCTGAATCTGAATTTGAATTGTCACACTGAATTGGCATTGTCACTCTGTCTTGATCTCAAGACAGACATGCTTTAATCTTAAATGTATATGTGCGCACGCGCGCGCACACACACACACACACACACACACACACACATATATATACCAGTTCCATCCAATGGGAAGATCCACAAACAATAATGAGTAGTAATAAGCACCTCTGTCCTCAGATTGCAATTTCTTCTTTTTTTTTTTTCAGATTGTAATTTCTAATTACCAGTTCCCCTGAAAAAGAACCAGGGCTCCCTGACAAAATGGCTAATTCTAGATTATCAATATGGAAAATACAAGCCTGAAACACACAGTCATACCCAAAAGCAAGAAAGCCATGGAGATGGCCCAGCTCAAGGGACTCCCACTCTGAGTAAGCCCACTGTTTAGGGATGGAAGATCTGAGCAGCGATAAGGATAATAAGTGCAATGGATTGAAACTCATCAAATGTGTTTAAATCCACAAGTTGATGATGACAGATGATGGTGTCAGTGACAGTAACAGCAGTAGCCCCTTTGGTCACTTTCAGGTGATGTTAGTGAACTACCTCACTATTTTGACAATTTGCCAAAAAAAGATAAAAACATCAAGTATTTATACCACCTTCCATATATGATTTATATACGAGGACACCCCAGCGGTTAATAACAGGAGAGTTTGTCTTTTTAGACGTATTCTAGTGACTAAACAAAGAAGGGCTGAGAATGAGACTGTTTTGCAGCCCTGAATGAATCAATGACCCTAGAAATGAGTATCAGTAGCCGATAGCATGATACAATTGGCAAGACACACAACAGTCAGAATAACACACTCAATGATGCTACCAGAAGTCGACAGGCAAAACTCAAAACATGAGAGGCTGTGCAGGACAAACCCAGTCTCAACAACATCAACCACCACCACCACAAACAGAGGGAAACGAACAGAAATATTGAAGATAAAAAGGACTTAAGACACTCGTCATGGGGGTTGGATGGATTGCGAGATTGGGACTGACATATGTATATTTTTATACTACTATGTATAAAAGAGCTAACTAATGAGAACCTACCACTTGTACATATATAAAGAAAACACTCATCACCCAACTGCAAAGTGTGAACTTTACCACAATCACAAATCAAATAAAACTGCTAAAATAAATAGTTACTAGACAGACAAGAAATATGAACACTGACTGTTTTCACTGGTCATACATGGTGATTATTCTATTTTTGTAAGAGCTCTTATCTTTTTAGAGCAGCAGTTTGAGGCTAAGTCCATCCTGCAACTTGTTTTGTAAGGCTTGCAAGCTCAGAATGGTGTTTAAGTTTTTTTAAATGGCTGAAAAAAAAAATCAAAAGAAGAATAGTATTTTGTGACAATGAAAATGATGTGAAAGACTTTTCACATGTCCATGTATAAACCTGTCCAGAAACTAGCCACATTCATCCATTTCTGTGCTGTTCATGGATGCTTTCATGCTATGATGGCAGAGAAGACCCTCTGGCCTGCAAAATTTACTACCTAGTCCTTCTCAGAAAAAGTTTGCTGACTCCTGTTTTAGAGAAACATTTACAAGTTACATAATATGATGACTGGGATCATCAGAGGGGAAGCAGTTGGGCATACGGGAAGAAAGTGGTCTCACATGCTGTTGGTTTTGAAGTCGATGTTGGGTACATCGAGTTTTTTACATCATTCTCTCTACCTCTGTGTTTATTTATGAGTTCTGTAATAAAAACAGGAGCTTGAGATTAACACATACACATCAATACTTTGGCCACCTCATGCGAACAGTCAACTCATTGGAAAAGACTCTGATGCTGGGAAAGATTGAGGGCAGGAGGAGAGGGGACGACAGAGGATGAGATGGCTGGATGGCATCACTTACTCAATGGACATGAGTTTGAGCAAACTCCGGGAGATAGTGAAGGACAGGGAAACCTGGTGTGTTGCAGTTCATGGAGTCTCAAAGACTCAGACACAACTTAGCAACTGAACAACAAATATATACACTAAATAACCAACAAGGACTTACTGTGTAGCACAGGGAACTATACTCAGTATCTTTTAAGAATAAAGTAAAATAAAAAATAAAAAGAAAATAATCCTAAGAAGCAATTAGAAGAAAATCTCTTCTTTTTGCATTTTTAAACAACTGTTTAAACCATCACAATTTCCCCAGGAAAAATAGATGGTTTTGCTGCTAGCTCACAAATACTGCAAAGCTATAGGAATCAAAGAACCATTTTGTCCAGGTGTCATTTGCATCCTGCAAAAGTAGCAAGTCACTCTGCTACAAAGATCCCACCACAGAAGTGAAAAAAGTGCAGTTAGCCAAAGGCGAAGCCACATGCCCAGGGTAGCAGCGCTCTCTGTAGCAGCATTCGATAACTAATCATCATACACCCAGCACATGAGAAGTGTAGGATACACACTTCCTGAAAGAAAGCAGTCCCTGGCTTCCATCTCAAGAATAAACAGAAACTCCATTAATCTGTCATTGTCTCCTGTCTTTAGTGGACATCACTTCTTGTAACAGAGACACACATAATTTTCTTGCACCTGGACAACAGCCAATTCCCTTTGCTTTGAATGAAGGGAATGAAGGGTGGGTGGCATTTTACACATAGGAGAAATGCAGATGAGAATAACAATATGATTTATGATTTCAAAGTTCATCCCCTATAGGAGCTACCTGACTGCCACTGTGTGTCAGTCACAGAAGTCTCTGACCTGGTCCCAAACTGGGTCCCTCTAGGACTAAAAGCACCATGAATTTTTCTCTATTCCGTTTCTCTGGTCCTAAAGACAATTTTGAAATTAAAACCCATACAAAATTGTCAAATTTCCCCCCTACTCTCTTTTCTAGGTACAAGAAGATCAAACCAGTCAATCCTAAAAGAAATTCCAAATATTCATTGGAAGGACTGATACTGAAGCTGAAGCTGCAATACTATGGCCATCCAATGCAAAGAGCCAACTCACTGGAAAAGACTGATGCTGGGAAAGATTGAGGGCAGGAGGAGAAGGGGGCCACAGAGGAAGAGATGGTGGAATGGCATTATCGGCTCAATGGACTCTGGGAGATGGTGAAGGACAGGCGTGCTGCAGTCCACGGGGTCACAATGAGTTAGACACAACGGAGTGACTGAGTAACACCACCACCAATTCCAGATAACTAGACTGAAAATCTTCTAGGGCTTTCAAAATTACCTAAAGCAGGCATGTTTAAGTCCTAGCTAAAATATCCTCCATTTTTCCCTCCTCTTCCAAAAAGAAGAGAAAGAAGGAGATTCTAACAGTGTCCAAACTCTCCAGGGTCCCCGCTCTAGGGCCCAGAACACCAAAAGCAGACAGACAGGGTAGCGGATGCTTAACTCTCGATCTCGGGAATTCCGGAGCAGGGCTTTCTGCATCTCCCCTTCTCATGACACAGCTGTGGATCCTTGGAAGCAAGAGACATACACTAACCCTTTAATGAATATGAGAAAAGAAAGGCAGCATAAATGCTCTAACAGGACGTGTGGTTCCTGGGTTCAAAGCCGGCAGTCCTCAAGGTTAGCAGTTGATGCCTCTCTCCCGTCCTCCTACAGGAACCATCCTGACCTGCGGTCTTCACAGCACATCCTCACATCCTGGCCCAGCGGTCGTCAGATCCCATCAGAGGACGAGGCCCTTGCACAAGGCTCCATCAACTCCTGGCCCGTCCTCCTCAAAATACCAGCCACTTACACCTTCTTTAACTGAGGCAGGTAATATCACCAAGTACAATTTTTAATCAATTTCTCCCAGAATCTTCATAGACATATCCTACTGTTTCATCCACGTGAAAGAAACCTTCACCTTTAAATGGAGGTAACCCAAAATCATATCAGTTAAAAGAGACGATGTAAGCTTTCAAGGTTGTCGGTGGTTTCAGGCTGAATATTCAATATTATATCATATAGATGGATACTGAACTGACTAAAACAATAATGGATGTGATTTCAACCACTCAAAACTTTAAGAAAAAGAAAAAAAAAAACCTTTAAGGAGCCAATGGTTCCTACAGCAACTGAAGACAATACTTTTTGTGCCTTCCTGGTATTTTCTATGACAGTAAGTGGTATTAAATTTATGCTTTAATACACAGGGCCTAAAACACCCAAGTTAGGCTTGACAAGGGAACCATAATTTGACTCCCTTTCAAATCATTTTATGGTTTTTATATATAATAACAAAATCATTCTGATATACAGCTGTGATTTTTTTTCCCCTCACAATCTATAAAGGAAACTAAAAGCCACCAAGAAATGTTGACCAAATATACACATTCCGAAACACAAAAGCCAAGGCAACCTTCCACACACATGAATTCAATCCTCATCTTGCGTGTGTGCTAAGTTGCTTCAGCTGTGCCCTACTCTTTGCAACCCCATAGACTATATTGCCTGCCAGGCTCCTCCGTCCATGGGATTTCCCAGGCAAGAATACTGGAGTGGGCTGCCATGCCCTCCTCTGGGGATCTTCCTGACCCAGGGATCAAGCCGACATCTCTTTATGTCTACCTGCAGTGGCAGGCAGATTCTTTACCACTAGCACCCCCTGCAAAGCCCATAATTTTCATCTTAAATGCTGATAAAAGGGATGTATCACTTAAATTGCCAACTGATGATTATGAATCCATGAGGAAAGATCTGGATCATCTTTCTATGCAAGAGGCATTACAGCTAAAAACATAGATTTTGGACTTAGATGGCCTGGCTCCCAGTTCTTGTTACTAGCAACAAGTCAACACAAAAACCTCTGAAACTTTCTGAGACCCATTTACATCTTTATTACATCTTTATTCTGTAAATGGGTGCATAAAAGAATTCTCATAGGGATCAGTTAAGTGAAGAAAAATTGCTGAACATAGCCTGGAGCTGTGGTCCACCGCAGTCCACGGGGTCGCAAAGAACTGGACATGACTGAGCGACCGAACAACAACAAAATGATGGTTCTAAAGTTAATCCTGGTTCAAATGTATCAGGATTAACTTTAGGTGGAGGAAACTGGAGCCTATTATACAGAGTGAAGTAAGCCAGAAAGAAAAACACCAATACAGTATACTAACGCATATATATGGAATTTAGAAAGATGGTAACAATAACCCTGTATACGAGACAGCAAAAGAGACACTGATGTATAGAACAGTCTTTTGGACTGTGTGGGAGAGGGAGAGGGTGGGATGATTTGGGAGAATGGCATTGAAATATGTATAATATCATATATGAAACAAGTCGCCAGTCCAGGTTTGATGCACGATACTGGATGCTTGGGGCTGGTGCACTGGGATGACCCAGAGGGATGGTATGGGGAGGGAGGAGGGAGGAGGGTTCAGGAGGGGGAACACATGTATACCTGTGGCAGATTCATTTTGATATATGGCAAAACCAATACAATATTGTAAAGTTAAATAAAATTAAATTAAAAAAAATAAAAAATAAAAAGTTAATCCTGATATTTTCACAGTAAATCTGAGAATATTTGGTTAACAGGCTAATATCTGAAATACAAGGTCAGTCAATCAGTGGAGAAAAATGTCCAAGTGACAGAATTTAGTCATTTATAAATAAGCAAATACATTTATACATACAATTGACTTTCACTAACAAAACAGAACTATCTACAATACATATAATAATTGGACAGATGAGTGTGTTAAAGTTCCCTATCTCTTCTGAGCTTGTTTTTTAATAAAATGCGGAATTTAATTTGAAGATTGTTCCAAATTCAGCCTTTACATAATTCTGTAATGCTAAAAAGTGAGCCATTTAAAACTGATGGAGAGAAAAGGATGATTTTCCAGGTTTCCTTCACCAGCTGCCATTCACCCAATGCACAGTCCTGGGCTTGACCAAAGCTTCCATCCATCTACTTTTGAAAAGGCATCTCAAGGATTCCTTGGTGACTCAGTGGTAAAAAATCTGCCTGCCAATGAAGGAAACACATGTTCGATCCCTGGTCCGGGAAGACCCCACATACCGCACAACTAAAGCTGTACACCAGAACTACTGAGTCTGTGCTCTAGAGCCCCTTTTCCACAAGAGAAGCCACTGCAACGAGAAGCCTGTGCGTAGCAACTGAAGAGCAGCCCCCACTCTCTACAACTAGAGAAAAGCCTGAGCAGAACCCAAGACCCAGCACAGCCAAAAATAAATTGATTAATTTTTTAAAAATTAAAATAAACAAAGAAAAGGCCTTTCCACCACCTCCTTGTTTTCTGGCATTTGTCCTGGAAGCTGGATCACCTTCATTTCCCACCCACATCTGAGTCTGATGTGGTAGCTGAGTTCTGTAGATCAGAATGTTTGCATCCTCCTCCATATTCATATGATGAGGCCTACTCCCCACTGTGACCATAATGGAGATGGGGCTTTTGGAAGCTAACTAGGTTGAGATGTACTTTCTTCGTGGCTCAAATGGTAAAGAATCTGTCTGCAATGTGGGAGGCCCGGGTTTGATCCCTGGGTGGGGAAGATTCCTCTGGAGAAGGGAACGGCACCCCACTCCAGTAGTCTTGCCTGGAGAATCCCATGGGCAGAGGAGTCTGGTAGGACTCTATGTCCTCTACTGTCCATAGAGTCACAAAGACTCAGACACGATTGAACAACTAACACTCAATGTTCAGACGAGGCTGAGATGAGGTTGTGAGTGTGGAGCCCGAGTGGGATGAAGGCCCTTACAAGGGGAGGAAGAGCCCAGAGGATACACGTGACTATGCAGCAAGAAGTTGTTGGTCTGTAGACCCAGGAGCTGGTTCTCTCCAAGAACATGCATGCTGGTCCCGGATATTAAGACTGCCAGCCCCCAGAACTGTGAGAGATAAATGTCTGTTGGTTAAGCCTCCCAGTCTACAATATTTTTGTTACAGTGCTTTGGTGACTTACTGAAAAGCTGAAAGAGGTATTATAAATACTAATTCCCAAGATAAGCCTATGGAGATAAATAAAATTTTAAATATTTCATAAAGAACAACAGTAATTCTAATATAATTACATGTGACTCAAAGGGTCAATGACTGTATGAACATATATAACTCAGAAATTGATACCATCAGCAAATAATATTTAAGTATAAAAAAGAACATCTAAAATTCTATTTTCTCAGTATCTTATATATAAACTTACTCTAGGATATTTCAAACTGTAGGCTCCACAAGTGATCAGAAAGTTGATAACAACAAGAAATGTGTGCTCTTGTTTTGGTTACTTGAATGGTTTTCCAAATCTGTTTCATTTGAGTGTCTCCCACGGTTACAGCTCAGGTTCATACAAAGATCACCACATCTGATAGTACACAGCAAGGACACTCAGCAGATTCAATGCACATCAGTTTGTTTTTTTTTTTTTACCACATAAAAATACTTTGATAGATGCTGTCTTCCTCCTGCACACTGTCTGGAAGCTGTTTTAAGTATTTTGCAGCTGTAATAAAGGAGGCTCATGAGCTGTGTTTCATTTTGTTGTTTTGTATTCTAGAAAGACCAGCTCCATGCTGGCAGCAACCTGCCTGGCCCACGGATGAGATGGAGAAGACGGAAGCAGATGGGGTCCATCTGTTAACCATAAACACTTCTTCATTAGTGTCATCCTCAGATTTATGTGTGTTATGTTTTTGAGAAAGACTCTGACATTGATTATATTTAATCTATATTTTTAAGCAATCAAACCACTGGCCATTTTTCATAGATGTGGATCAAGATGTACACGTTGTACAGATGGACTTTTTTTTCTTTTTTGTCAATATGGCTCCTGGATGTAAATCATGTGATGTCAGTTACATCCAAATCCCTCTAACAGAGTGGTAAGTGCACACAGATTATTCACCTAGCTCTGGATATAAGAAGCCCACACAGCGGAGTAGAATTAATCTGCAGTAGAAGTGAAGAAACAGGACTATTTCCAGGTATGCCATCTACCTTCGTGACTCTCAACAACACTGCACCTCAAACTCATAAAAAAGTACAGAGCCAAGGGATGCAACGTGAAACTCTGAAAAATGCATTATGGTAGAATTCAAAAGATGTAATGCAAATTACTGTGTAATGTAAGTATAAATGATCACAATTCACAATGATGTTGTTTTTGTTCAGTCGCTAAGTCGTGTCCAACTTTTTGAGACTCCATGGACTGCAGCATGCCAGACTCCTCTGGCCTTCACCATCTCCCAGAGGCTGTTCAAACTCATGTTCATTGAGCTGGTGATGCCATCCAATCATCTCATCCTTTGTTGTCCTCTTCTCCTCCTGCCTTCAATCTTTCCCAGCATCAGGGTCTTTTCCAAAGAATCAGCTCTTCACATTAGGTGGCAAAAGTATTGGAGATTCACCTTCAGCATCAGTACTTCCAATGAATATTCAGAGTTGATTTCCTTTAGGATTCGCTGGTTTAATCTCCCTGTTGTCCAGGGAACTCTCAAATAAAGGATGTTCCCCAAATAAAGGATGTCCTATTCATTTCTAAATCTTGACTTACTACTGGGAAGATTCAAGTGACAGAAAAATTTAAAACAATCTTTCATTCAATTTTCTGCCTGAATCTTAGAATTACTTTGAGGAGCCAAGTGAATTGAGATGCAGAAAAGCATTTTTTTTAAGTGGTATAACATTAGAGGAAGAAGGAAGAAAAGCCCATATTCATACCTCCAAGGCCAGAGGGATTTCGTCTAGTTTTCCAGGGCTGCTTCTCCCCATGACTTGTGAAGAATGGCCTAAAGCAAAGGCTCAGGGCCCAGGCGAGAGAGCAGGAGGACTCTGTGAAACCATCCCCCACCCCCGGCCACAAACCCTTATGCTGCTGGAACTATCTCATACAAATCCAGGTTAATAGAAGCCATCCTTGCAAGCAAAAGACATTTGTCTTATTTCATCCGCTATTAATAAAATAAACATTTCCCCACAAAATGCCTATCCAAACAGAGGAAATAAATTATTGAACACTAAAACTATTCGAACAACACAAAGACTCACAAGCCAAATAACAGGCTGAGTCCAGGACAATCTCATTGTCACTAAGAATTTGAAAGTCATTCTATTCTGTCTTTGTCATCAACCCCTTCTTGACACAACCCTTCTGGAAAGCTGCAGGGCAACATGCAGTCATGGATGTTAGAGGACCCCCAAAGCATTTAAGGTGTCTCTTCCAGAATTTGTTCCCATTTGTCATTGTCCTGCTGACAAATCCTGGGATAGCACAGTTGGCTGTTTTTCATTTCCCCCAGAAATGGAGAAGAAATAAAAAATGACTGTTGACTTCAGTTGTGATGATTCAAAGAATACAGGATTTAAAAATTATAGCATGTGTGCATGCTCAGTCATGTCTGACTTTTTGTGACCCCATGGACTGCAGCCCGCCAGGCTTCTCTGTTCATGGCATTCTCTAGGCAAGAATACTGGAGTGGATTGCCATTTCCTTCTCCAAGGGATCTTCCTAACCCAGGGATCAAACCTGCGTCTCCTGCATTGGCAGGTGGTCCTTTACCACTATCACCACCTGGGAAAACTTTACATTTTATAGGGCATCAGGCAAATGTGACACATGACAATTGTTGCTATGCTGCAGAAGGAGACACAGGATAGGTGGAGAGTGATGTGTACCGAGAAGTCGGCAGGCGTGGAACAGAAGCCCAAGTGGAGTGGAACAGATGCACAGAAGGGTCAGAATATAAAGCAGGTCCATAGCAAGCTAAAATAAACAACCAAACCAAACCAAAACCCACTATAGGATCCCTAAGGAAAGGGGTGAAATCAACACGAGTCAAAGTGGGGAACAAGCAGCCTGTAGACTGATGCACAGCAAGAAGCAACAAGAACGAAACTGGAGAATGCTATGGGGGAAACCAAACCTAGAGTCTAAATAAGTGGATGGCAAACTGGTTAGAGGGGACAGATCACTTAATCCCATTTGGTCAGAATTCCTGAGACCCTTGATCTGTCCATAAAACTACTGGCTGTGCAAAATACAGATGGTAGAGTTTCTAAGACAATAAAACAAGACACATAAGTGATGATGACACTAAAAAAGGTCTACTTATTTTTTTCTTTAAAAAAATTTTATTTATTTTTAAATTGAAGGATAACTGCTTTACAGAATTTTGTTGGTTTCTGCCAAACATCATCATCAACGACAATAAAATGTCTACTTAAATGCTCAAAGGGCTTCCCAGGTGGCTCAGTGGTAAAGAATTTGCCTGCCAGTGCAGAAGACCCAGGTTCAATTGCTAGGTTGGGAAGATCCCCTGGAGAAGGAAATGGCAACCCACTCCACTCCAGTATTCTTGCTGGGAAATCCCATGGACAGAGGAGCCTGGTGGGCTACAGTCCGTGGGGTCGCAAAAAGTCAGACAAGACTTAGTGACTAAACAAAACAGAACAAAAACAAATAAAAATGGTTAAAAGTAAAAGATGTGTTACTAATTTCTAGGTTTAGGCCTATGGCTAGGGAGCTGAAAATTAACAAAAATGCCTATAAGTTTGTGTGTGACATGCCCATGTGATTCCAAGAGGATGAACAGGGAGAGGGTATTATATTTTGGACTCCAACATCTTGCTCTAAAAGCAACTCAGTAACCAGATTGTCCAAACAAGATGGCTAAGTAGAAGCAAGGGCAAAACCAGAAGTCAAGGTTTATGAAGAATAACATTGAACTTGTCTCGAACTCTTTGTTACCTGGCTACACACTGTGGAAGCAAGAGAAGAACTGGGGAGACTGCTCAGAGTATCCTCTTCCTCCCTGCTGGTGTCCTGACACTAACCGGATCTCTGGGGCCCTCCCCAGGGACAGGCTCTCTGCCTGCTGGACTCACTCTGAACCATGAACGTGAGTGACTGTACCTGTAGCCAGAGCCTATCTCCAGCCACGGCCCTGCCGATGGCGCTGCACTGGAAGGTGGCAAACTGGCCAGCGTTGACCTCCACGTTCTGAATCCGCAGGAAGTGGGGCGTTCTGGCTGCAGGAAGACGAAGAAGGAAAGACGTTAAAAGTGGAGGTCTGAACCCGTTTGTGTCTCTTCAAATCTGCCTGCAATTTCCGGCCTCTCCCTTTGTTTACCTTTGAAGAAAAGAATGCCTTTGCTTCTAAGAGCTTTAAAGATTTCATTACGCCTGTAAAAGAGGTTCTGGAAAGATCTGCTGTGTTCTCTAACAGCCAGGCATTCTGGGATAGAACCAGACGGAAAGAAGATATTTTATGGTCCCTGCTGTGCAAATTATCATAGCTCAGCAGTCTTCTTGTAATAACAGATCTGTATTAATAAAGATTACACTGAGGCCTAATTGATGTTTTGAACAAAAACATATTAGATATTTATACTAGGAACATGAAAAGAACAGTAAGAAGTTAAATGATGTTGTCAAGGAAACTTTTTAAGCCAAGTACGGAGCTGTGAGTAATATATATTTTAATACAAGTAATTGGTATGCAGCACTCCTCATGTAATATTTCCCAGCGACCAAAATACTCTCCCCATAGACAGACTGCGAAATTACACTGGAACTGCCACAGCACGGCGGGTTTTGCTGATTCTTATTTCCAATTCAAGGAGAAAGAATGATTCCAACTGCTAAATAGCATTAAGTTTCAGAACATGCATTGTCCATAGGGGACACCTGTTTAAACAAAGCATTGTTCTATTTGATCTAAGAAGCACAGATCCATCTCAGTAGCACACTGAAGACATCCATCGAGGAACTGGAGGGATGGGTTGGGAATTAAATTTTATAACTTCTCCTTTAGGGAAACACTCTCTTACCAGTACAAGGATAGAGTGAAAGAGTAGCAAGAGGTGGGGTAGGGGGAGGTTAGGGAGTAGAAAAGAAGAAAACAGGATGGTGATGTTTTCTGGGAGAAATAGAGAAATCTGAACAACAGCTAGAAGGCATTGTTTATGCCTTGCCAGCCAACGTGTCTCTGGATCACACCTTTCAAAGAATGGTCCACCACTCCTGGGCACCCAAAGATGATATATAGCACTAACACTAGCCTGTGAAAAACATAATTAGGGGGCTTCTCTTAGCAGTCCAGTAGATAAGACCTCACCTTCCAATGCAGGGTTGGGGGTTCAATCTTTGTTTGGGGAGCTAAAATCCCACAAGCCTCTCTGCCAAAACACCAGAACATAAAAACAACAGAAGCACTATTGTAACAAATTCAATAAAGACTTAAAAAAGCACAATTAGGAGTGAAAATGAATTTCTATCCAAAAACAAAGAAAAATGTAGTTTGATACCAGTAACACAGAGGAAACCCCCGTTACTCATTTGAAGACCAGCAATAAGTGCAACAATGCGTTCATGATGCCTGGCATGCAAAATGTCCTCAGTAATTTCTAAAACAGCAGTATAACTGTGGGTCATTGTCTCTAATACTATTATATTCACTTAGAAGCCTATCAACTATTTCTCATTAACTTAATCAAATTCCCCTTAGTCAAGAACAGCACAGGTCTATGGTTTTTAAAGATCTGTGCAAAAAGTCCTTGCATCAAGTTTCTTTTTCTAACTCTCCCAAGAAGCTGAAAGAACCATTGTTTTCAAAAAGTGGCAAAAGGTAACGTTTTTTTGGAGCATTTCATGGGGCAGAAACTTTTCCATTGATGACTCACATGTGTTCTCTGAAGGTTTTTTTCCATTATTTTACTTGTGGGTACTTGGCCAATGAGAGCCAGACATGGAGTGGAAACTTGGGTCTGGCCAGTTCCAAAGCTCAGATGCTGCCCACTAGGCAACACTGCTTTGTAACTTTGAATGCCTTTCCCAGGCTCTGCATCCCACCAGGTAGGGCTCCAGGTCTGACTGTTGGAATTCAAGCTCCTTTCAAGGCCCCTTTCCAGTGCTGTTCTTTCCATAAAGCTTGCATGGATTCCCTCAGCTTGCTGTCAGACTTCTGCACCACCACTTGTCCTCTGTCGGGCATCTCACTGGTGTTACCCTCTCCTGTCCAGCTCCTGTCCTCCCACCTTTTCCTCTGGCTGCAAATCACTCCTACATACTGGCTTCCTAACACAAAATGTTGGGTGTGGAGCCATCTTTCATGACCACTTGGGTACTGTCACCCTACCTGGTTAAACCCAGGGTCTCTCCAGAGTCTGTGCTGAAGGGTTGTTAATTATTTTGAGAATCACCCTGGATATATCCCCACATAGTTAAGCTACTAAAAATTTAAATAATTTTACCCTCTTGGGATAAACCATAATGCAAAAGAACATTAAAAAAGAACATACATATGTGTATAAGTGAGTCACCCTGCTGTGCAGCAGATTGGCATGATATTGTAAACCAACTATATTTCTATTTTAAAAGACATAAAGGTACTGATAGGACTTCCCTGGTGGCTCAGACAGTAAAGCGTCTGCCTACAATGTGGGAGACCAGGGTTTGATCCCTGGGTTGGGAAGATCCTTTGGAGAAGGAAATGGCAACCCACTCCAGTACTCTTGGCTGGAAAATCCCATGGACAGAGGAGCATGGTAGGCTACAGTCCATGGGGTTGCAAACAGTCGGACATGACTGAGCGACTTCACTTTCACTATTAAAGGTACTGATAATATATATTCTTATTTGCAATGTATAAGACAGCCCACACCACGGAGTGCTAAAAATATGTTTACTACCTTGCAAGAAAAGACTCACCATTATTAAATTTGCTTTTCTTTGATTACTGATGAAAAAAGTCTCCCTTAAAAATCCACTGCAAAATGTCCATGTGCTGCTCATGCTTGTCTTAGACCTTGGCTTCCTACCCTGTACCTCACCTGTGATCCTTCTCCTTTTCACCCTCCTTACCCTCCAAGGCTGCCAGCATTCTCAAAACCCCTCTTTTTCCTTATGCTCGATGACTGAGCTCCCTTAGCTTCTCTCATCCAGAAGGGCTCATCCAGGTGTCCTGGGGCTGCAGAGCTCTGCACCCTCCTCTCCCCTAGGGAGGCAGGAATGCAAGGAAAGTCTTTCTTCCCAGAGTGACCTCTCCCCCAGAGATCTGCAGCCTTTCAAAGGCTCCCGCACTTTCTAATTGGCACACAGGGAAAGCTAAAAAACATTTAGTTTGCAGCATCAAGAATAAGTTTCCCACAGACTAAAATAATTTATAGAAAATGAATTTCAATCTTTAAATTTTAAGTTCATTCTTTATCAGGCATGTCAGGATTGTTATTTTTGAAGAGCAAGGGTGGGCCACATATATTATTTTCCCTTTTTCTAACGTTACAGCCTGTTTCTGAACTGCTGAAAAATAGCATACTTTATTTATATCCAAATCCAAACTGCCTCCTGAAATGACTTACCTAGATCATCTTCATTTACATATCCCTCCTACCAAGATGAACTAAAATATTAAAAGATGTCCAATGTATTTAAAATCAATTCCATTCTTTTTCCTAAGATTTTTGATTTAAATAATTTTTTTACCTTTAGAAACCACTTTCAATAATAAACATTAAAATTAAAGAAATAACATTTTTAAATTTAAATTAAAAACCTGAATTTAGAATTTTCTAACTACTTTGTTTCTTAATCATATATAAATTTACCTTTAAGAAGCAGCTTTGGAAGTAGGTATGCTTTTCTGCACTATCTATCATGTGATTCTTTTTGAGCTCATAGACTGTAGCCCGCCAGGCTCTTCTGTTCATGGGGTTTCTCAGGTGAAAATACTGGTGTGTGTTGCCATTTCCTTCTCCAAGGGATCTTCCCAACCCAGGGATGGAACCCACATCTCCTGTGCCTCCTGCATTGCAGGCAAATTCTTTTACCCACTGAGCGATCAGGGAAGCCCGCACAGTTTATGATTTTTAAATGGAAAGCATTTGGTAACCTGTGGCAGAGACACCTGTCTGCAGACCTAAGCGTGGGCCTTCTGAGAGAGCCTGATAAATACCCACTTTGATCCACCAAGGCTCACAGTGACTCCAGGAATGTTCCTACAGATTGCTTATTTGTACTAAGTAAGGAGGCAGATGAAAACCATACTATGAGAACAGATACAAACGGGGGGTGATCGTCAGGAGAGAAATGAAGATGAAACAAAAAATCCTACTGGAACAACAACAACAGAAGCTTCCAGTATCTGGCAGTTACATTATTTATGGGCGGCTCTGAGGTCTGGTGGGAGTTCCTGGTTCTGCATAAAATTATTAGAGCAGGCCTTGGCCATTGAAGAAATTACATCCTTTAACTTAGTCTATTGGTATTTACCTTTTAGTCTATTGGTATTTACCTATTTACCTTTTTGTGACTATTGTGCACTTTTGAAAAAAATTTAACAAGATATTGTGAGCATTTTGCTTGTTAAATATTTACCTAAAACTATAAGAAAAAGTTGTAGTTCACAATCAGGGATCGTGTCACCCCCAGAGAACATCTGATGATATCTGGGATATTTTTGTTTGTCACAACAGGGGTAGGGGAGGTGGCGGGGCAGATGCTGCTGGAACCCAGTGTGCAGAGGTCAGCGATGGTGTTAACATTCTACAATGCACACAACAGCCTCCACAGAAAGGAATTACCCATCCTCATGTCAATAATGTCAAGGTCGTGAAATCCTTACATATATACGGGCGTCCAAGGTGGCACAATGGTTAAAAAAAAAAAAAAATCCACCTGCAATGCACAAGACACAAGAGACCTGGGTTCGATCCCTGGGTCGGGAAGATTCCCTGGAGGAGAACATGGCTACTCACTCCAGTATTCTTGCCTGGGAAATTCCATGGACAGAGGAGCCTGGCAGGCTCCATGGGGTCACAAAGAGTACACACACACACATACACATACACAGACGTATATATCATATGAACATAAAAAAGTTAACTGGAACATTCCTTTACTTTGGACTTCTGAGTTTCTTAAACAGAATGCCAAGACACAAGAGTTCATAATTAAATCCTCATGTAGACTTTTAATTTTTTCCTTAGGGTGAATTTTTAGAAATCGAATTACTAAGACAAAAAGAAGCATTTTTAAAAGACTTTAGACACAAATTGCTGAATTGCTTTCCTTAAAGTGTATAACAAACTGCATTTCTACCAGCAGGGTATGCTAAGTATTAATTTCTATATTTTTTCTGAAGAAGTTGATTAAATATATGTGCTCTGCTTCATCAGCTTACCTAACAATAGTAAATAACAGGAATATCAGAACTGTCATGGTTCTGCCATAGGTCTGTTCATGCACAGTAAAGCTGCCCTGGGAGGCTGCTCTCCTAAGGCCCTGTTTCTAGCAGTGGCTACTGAACCAAAGAGAAAGATATAGAAAAGCTGATTTATCAATACAGTTTTCTAATTATATTAGGAGTTCTTTTAGGTTATAACTTATATTTTTAATTTGCTGGCCAAAGATAAGACTGTGTGATATTATTTCTTTATCTTCATCCTTATTAAGACATGCTTCTCAGAATGGGGCTTATCTTTTCTCCTTTAGAAAGGATCTGATGTTCAATATGGCTTTCTCAAAGACTCCAGGGTTTATTATTTGCACAATAAGGTTAGCGTCTAAGGAACTGATACCTTTGTTCAAATTGTATTTGGGCGGGGGAGGGGGGTGCGTGGGCGCCT
The DNA here is from genome assembly GCF_000754665.1 of Bison bison bison. NCBI lineage: Eukaryota > Metazoa > Chordata > Mammalia > Artiodactyla > Bovidae > Bison > Bison bison. The sequence continues at coordinate 2,989,672 of NW_011495015.1, forward strand.
CTGGAACAATGGCTCAGTGGTAAAGAATCCACCTGCCAATGTAGAAGTAGGAGACATGAGTTCAATCCCTGGGTCTGGAAGATCTCTTGGAGGAGGAAATGGCAACTCACTCCAGTATTCTTGCCTGAAAACTCCTATGGTCAGAGGAGTCTGGTGGTTACCATCCATGGGGTCAACAAAGAGTAGGACACGACTGAGCAACTGATCAAACACACACTGCTTTGGAATGGATTGGCTGTCTTTGGTTGGGGCAACAGTGTCTCTTGGTTGAGATGAAGACTTCCAGGAAAAAAAAAATCATCTGGCTAGAATAATAAAAGCCATACCTCAAAATGGAAACTAGATGAAGACAGAGAAACCTACTAAGCATAAACCCTTTTATGAGCAAATTATCATTTTCAATTAAGAGAATTAATTGACATGAACAGAACATAGTAACTCATCCACCAGGGTAAATAAGACAAAGGGACTGTGGAATTCTTTGTTTCAGATCAGTTTCCTCCAAGATCAGGAAGGTTAAGATTTCTATTAAAGGCATTTGTAAGGTTTTTCAATAAACATTAAAGGTATAGATAACCTTTCCAGAGGTTTAAGATGCCTGGATTCTCCCTGCCTAGTGCTGTAAACCCTACAAATATTTTTGGTTGGGAAGCAATTGAAGGCTAATACTATTTTAAGGTTGGAATTTCAGCATATGGGCTTCCCTTATGGCGTAGACAATAAAGAATCTGTCTGCAAAGCAGGAGAGCCAGGTTTGATCCCTGGGTTGGGACCTGGAGAATTCCACGGACAGAGGAGCCTGGCAAGCTACAGTCCTTGGGGTCGCAAAGAGTCAGACAGGACTGAGTGACGAACACTTTAACTTCACTCTCAGTGTATATACGTTCAAGCTCAGGCTCTCACCGCCTTTGAATAGATGCAAAAGTTCCTAAACCCAAGCCTTAGTGGATTTTTTTTTTCAATTTGCAAAACTGGGATTTTTTTTAAAGTACGTATTTCATAGGGTTGGGATACAGATCAAAGAAGATGGTGCCAGGAGAAGACATTCTGTGTGCCTGGTACTTAGCCTCAAAAATGTTCATTATTATTTAAAATAACTGATCTATCACTGGAAACTGGAAAAGATCCCAAGAAAAAGAGGTCTATAGCCAGAAAAGTTTCAGTTCCACGCTGAGCTGCGTGCTCTGAACCTTGCCAAACCACCTTAATTGGAACACAGGTAGAGCACCAGTAGAGTGGAAAATTCCAATCTAGCCCATACTCAAAAAGAAAAATTCTCTTTTTCTCTCTAAATTTATAGGCCCATTTGTCTCCTGGGTACCCTTTCAAAATGCTATGCCAGTTTTCCTCTAAAATCTGCAGGAGTTCTAAAAACTAAATATCTTCCATGAATATTAAAAGGTTTTTGAGTAGAACTCTTCTATTTTTTTTTTTCATTTCTGCCATATTCTGTTGCTTCTTACTAAGAAAACAACTTTTAAAAGAATAGAGGTTTTCAGGTATTAATTGATCTCACATCAGCCTTTGATTCCAAAGCCAGGAGTTATCACTGACCAGGATGCAAACCTTTCTGTAGATGTCTCATATCATTGATTCTTCAAAGCCTGCTACCAAATGCTAACAACAAAATCAGAGAATGGTAATTTGCAAGATCAAAGTGCAAACCGAAATGGACAACGGGCAGACTGTGTCCTGACCCCTTTGTCTTTACATTTACATTTTAATGTAATGGCAAAGGCTGAGATGGACTGGGGCCATGCCTGCCTGCCAGAATGCAGAGTCAACACTTCTATTTGTGCAGCACATCATTGCAAACAAAAGAGCCAACTTCTGCTAAAGAGAATACCCGGTACTATCTGAACACAATCTGTTTTGCAAACTTTTTTTTTTAACTTTTAAAACAGACACTGCTAAATTATCCCATCTAAGAAACCAATCAGTATTTCTACTTAGAGTTACAATCTGCAGCTAATTCATTCCAGTGGGCCAATCAGAATTCAGGCATAATAATAGCAGCTAACATTTACTGAGGTCTTAGAGAAGGCGATGGCACCCCACTCCAGTACTCTTGCCTGGAAAATCGCATGGATAGAGGAGCCTGGTAGGCTGCAGTCCATGGGGTCGCTAAGAGTCGGGCACGACTGAGCGACTTCACTTTCACTTTTCACTTTCCTGCATTGGAGAAGGAAATGGCAACCCACTACAGTGTTCTTGCCTGGAGAATCCCAGGGATGGTAGAGCCTGATGGGCTGCCGTCATCGGGTCGCACAGAGTCGGACACGACTGAAGCAACTTAGCAGCAGCAGCAGAAATGTGCTAAGCACTGTTCTAAGTTCATTATGTACATTAACTCATTTAATCCTTACGTTTACCCTTTGAGGAAAGCATTATTATTATTATTATCCCCACTACCTGAGCAAGGTAATAGGTCACAAAGGCCAAAAAACTCTTGTGAGCAGAAAGCTCTTAACAAACATGTTTCAAGACAAAGCTACATTTGTTTTGCTTGTAAGGTAAGAACAGATCTTTTTGTAAGACAATTTTATTTATTTGGCCATGCCAAGTCTTAGTTGCGGCATGGGGGAATTAGTTCCCTGACCAGGAATCAAACCCAGGTCCCCCGCATTGGAGTCTTACCCACTGAACCAACAGAGCAGTCCTGTAAGAATGGATCTTAATGGAATAATTTGTCAAGTGGAAAAACACACTCAACATTCTTATCACAGAAAAGTAAGTGAGCCACTATGTAAAGATAACTTTTATTAGTCACTGTATATTGAAGAAAAATGATAGTCCATTGGAGAAAAACCCAAGTAACTTCCTACCTTTAAAATGAAACAACTGTTCTGAGTTCTGTGCATTTCTCAAACAATGCCTTTATTGGGTCTGCCTTTATTCAACAAACATAATTCAGAAAACAGTTCCAATTTTTTAATTTGTCATTGTTATTCTTATTTTAATCACACAGTTTAATGTCTTCATAAAAATCTAAATTTGAAAGTAGGCAATGTTTGAGTATGCAAATAAATATGATTGAAAAATTAATTTTGTTTTATAAAATAAGAATAAATTTGAATCAAGAATGCCATATTATGAACTCAGCATTTCTTAAGTGTTTAAAGAAATTGCTGACTTACTTCATACTGAGAAGTAGTAATACAGAACTGTCTTAGATTTTGCATTCATTTTATCCAATATATGACACATAGGTTTATGAGGATTTTTGCAATCTTTTTCATTATTACTTGTTAAAATAGGCAGAACAATAATGAGGCATGATTCTGTATAATTTTTAGATTTCACAATTGAAGGAATCATATATGCAAATATCTTTGTATTTAAGGTGTTATATGACAACAAATAACAAAGACTGTACACTATAAGACAAAATTGAAAAAGACATAGGTATCCCATTGTTCACTGCAGCACTATTTACAATAGCTAGAACATGGAAGCAACCTAGATGTCCATCGACAGATGAACGGATAACGAAGTTGTGGTACATATACACAATAGAATATCACTCAGCCATAAAAAGGAACACATTTGAGTCAGTTCTAATGAGGTGAATGAACCTAGAACCTATTATACAGAGTGAAGTAAGTCAGAAAGAAAATGATAAATATTGTATACTAATGCATATATACACAATCTAGAAAAATGGTACTGAAGAATTTATTTTCAGGGCAGCAATGGAGAAACAGACATAGAGAATAGACTTATGGACACGGGGAGAGGGGAGGAGAGGGTGAGATGTATGGAGAGAGTAAAACATGGAAACTTACATCACCGTATGTAAAATAGATAGCCAACAGGAATTTGCTGTATGGCTCAGGAAACTCAAACAGGAGCTCTGTATCACCCTAGAGTGGGTGGGATGGGGACGGAGATGGGAGGGAGGGGATATATGTATACCTATGGCTGATTCATGTTGGGGTTTTACAGAAAACAACAAAATTCCGTAAAGCAATTATCCTTCAATTAAAAAATAAATTAAATAAAAAAAAGATTGTACACTATAACCCAGTGAGATTCATCCTAGGAGTGCTAGGTTGATTTAACATCCCCAAATTAATCAATATAATAATAAAAGACACCAACAGAATAAAAGACAAAAACTATATCATAATCTGACAGTTAATGGAGTTCAGGAAATGCCATCAAAAACATGGCACCTGGGTACACCGAATATGTTAAGCTGAAGGAGTCTGAGAAAACAGCGGAAGCAAGAAGGTCACTCTGACCTTTCCTTCCCTTCTCCCTTGAAACAGGCCACAAAACCCTCGTGACAGATGCCCTCCCAGTGCCCAGAGGAAAGGAGCTCCCTATCTCTAAGGACAAAGGTGGAAAACAAAGTAAAGACATCTGCTTTGGGTCTTCCTCAGCTTACCACACTCACAGTATTGTCTATACAATACCACATTCCTCCATGAATGGCCACTCCTCATGAAAACCAGTATAAACATACTCAGGTCTTTGTGTGCCCATCTCCATTTCCTTATGAGGCTCCCGTGTCACATAAAACATACAGGAAGTATATCTATATGCTTTTCTCCCATTTATCTGTCTTTCTCGGTTTCAGATCCTGTCAGCGACCCTAGGAGGGCCAAATAAAACTTTCCCCTCTCCTATATAAGTAAAGGAAAAGCACTGGCTAAAATCCAACAGCCTTTCATGATTGATTTTTAAATAACATCTAACAAAGTAGGAATACAAGAGAATGTCCTTCCTGATAGTGAGCATCTATGAAAAACCCAAACTTACAGCTAACATCACACTTCATGGTGAAAGGCTGGAAATTTCCCTCCAAAGACATGAACACAACAAAGACATCTGTTCTCTCCACTTGTACTCAGCACTGTACAGGAGGTTCCAGCCCCAGCAAGTAGGCAGGAAAATGAATCAAAGGTACCCAGACTGAACAACAGGATATAAAACTAAACCTAAAGATCGCGGGTCTTGAAAATTCTAAGGATCTACAAAAAACAAGTAGCACTTATAATAAGTAAGTTCAACAGGGTCTCGTGATATGAGGTCACTGTACAAAAATCAGCTGTGTTGCTATACACTTGTAATGAACAATCTAATAATGAAATTAAGAAAGCAATCCCATTTATTTGTTGTTGCTTTTCAGTTGCCAAGTCGAGTTTCATGGACTGTAGCACACCAGGCTCCTGTAGAGCAGTATCAAAATGAATACATAGGAATACATTTAATGAGAGAAGTTCAGTTTGTACCTTGAAGACTGCAAACACTATTGAAGGAAATATTAGAAAGCCTGAGTAAAAGGAAAAACATCCCACGTTCCCATACAACTTTGAGAGGATGAACGGAATGATATGTGATGTTAAAATGCTGCATAGCTTATAAGATATAAAAATACATACCGGCATCACAAGGTCATAATAATAATAATACCCACATATGCCTAAGTTACGACCTGCTTAAAAACAGGAGACAATATTATGAAGCTGAAAAAACCGCTTCTTCAGTTTCTCCTACCAGGATTATTGAACCAAATTCAAAATATAGCTTTACGGTGCACACCAAATACAGAAATTATCTATGTTCATCAGAAGCTGTGTGAAGCCACAGCACAGGCATTTCCGCATTTCAAAACGATCTGGCATCTTACTGTCACTACGCGAAAATCAATTTTATGAGCAACTGTACACCCTTAACAGAACAGCTACTTTTAAAAAAGTGTCGTAATGCCTGCTCATAAACCTATATGAATCCAAACAGGAGCCTTTAGAGTGAAGTAAATAAAGTTCAGCAGTTTTACATCTTTGGGGAAAGCAGAATTTTGGATATGAAATATTTATGCTCCTTCACGATGTAAATTTAATGAGCCTCAGCATTTCAAAATAATTGATTATTATTTAGAAACCCTGATAGGAAATCCCCTAGAATACAAACTATAAAGCTTTCCCTTTTAAGACCAAACGACTGCCTTCTTTAAAATCTTTATTTGCATGTTTTCCCCATAAACTTGGCAATTCAGGAGAAGATAACGACAGAAAGGCCATCATCAAGACCGTTTAAAGCTCACAGTTCAACACACCATTGTAGCATCCATCACCTTGGGACACAGGCTGTTTTGCGATTCTGTATCTCCTAACAGCAGTTTGTAGAGCCAATTAGGTATCAGAACCGGTATTCTCCAAAGGAGAGACATAAACACCATTTCTGCGGCTGCAGGCAGCTGGTCTTGGGAAGAATGCACTGAACTGTGGGAGACACATTTCAGAAAGGCTTTGACGGAAGGGGAAGCATTAAGTCTTTCTCTCCTACTGAAGGCAGTGACTAGAATCCTGCCGGGTGGGAGGGGGTCCACTTCAGGAGCCGTTCTGTTGGCCAGAGGCCTCTGCACCTGCACCCAGAGCAGCAGAGACACCTGCCGGGTGGTGAGGTTTGCTCCAGGAAACGGCTCAGCACACAGTAGGTCCGTCTGACGTCTCTCCTGGCGAGAGGTGAATCAGAGGCCCTGAACGTTCATGCGCCTGAGAGGATCTCAGGGCACTTTTCCAAGCCTGAGGCTATGACTCTGAGTGTTTGGCCAAATTCCAACTCAGGTAATTATATTCTGCTTCTTGAATTTGCCCTGCTGTTCCCATTAGGAACTTTTTTTTTTTTTTTGCCTTTTCAGAAAAAAGGGACTGAAATTCTTGTTGAATTCGCTAGTATTGCTGACAGAAGAAAAGGCCGAGCACTGACTTACAATAGGATCGTCCTGACCGGGTAATGAGCAAGATGATTGCCGAGCTTGAACTGGGACACCAGATAAAGATCTCAGAGAGCAAGACCCTTTGGGGTGGAATCAAACAACGGTGTCATGATAGCCCAGTGGATAACAGCCACCCAGACTTGTCTGTGACTACCGTGTGGAGTAATCACTGGGGCATGTCTCAGCCCACACAGTAAAAGCAGACATTCCTGCAAGCGTTTTTATTTCTAGTATCAGCATAGCTATAACCACACCCCCATGGATTTGGCTGGGGACCTTCAGCAGAAAGGGTGGCGCTAGCAGCAAGGAACCCGCCTGCCAATGTAGGAGACATGAGACGCAGGTTCAAGCCCTGGGTTGGGAAGATCCCCTGGAGAAGGGCATGGCAACCCACTCCAGTATTCTTGCCTGGGAAATCTCGTGGACAGAGGAGCCTGGCAGGCTACAGTCCACGGTTGCACAGAGTCAGACAGGACTGAAGCGATTTAGCACACATGCATGCTTCAGCAGAGATCCAGAATGGTCTGAATGAGCCAATTTCCCTTTAAAGCCAGGGACCCTAAAAGTAAAGCAGGCCACCATCTCTGAGATAGTCAAAGATGTAATGTCTGACAATATCAACCTGGGGCAAGGATACAGGCAACTCAAATATCCACGCATTGCTGGTGGGTGTGGAACTGGGCAGACACCTTTCATACCAATTTGGCAGCATCTCGTAAAACTTTCTAACCGACATCTCAGCAACTCTGCCTGTAAGAATACACATCTCCCAGGTTCTCACAAACTGCATGCAAAGGCATGCACGTGCACACACACACACGGGTGTGTACTGCAGCCATGTCTGTCACAGACAAAAACTGGGTCTTAGGGGGAACTAAATATTCATAGACGAATACAAAAATACAGTGTAGTATATGTATATGATGCAATCTGATGGACTGACCTAAAAATATAATGTTAAGAGGGGAAAAAAAGAAGAGAGTGATTTGTACTGTTCAATGCCACTCATTAGAATTTACAAAGGCGGGATTTCCCTGGTGGTCCAGTGGCTAAGACTCCACATTCCCACTGCAAAGGGTGCAGGTTTGATTCCTGGTCTAGGAACTAAGATCCCTCATGCTGTGAGGCAGGCACCAAAAAAAGAATTTATAAAGGCAAACATAACTGATTTTTTCTGAGCACATGATTATGGGAAGCTCTGTACACACACACACACACTCACACACACACGCACTAAGCACACACAGACACATAGATTTGCAGAGTTTTGGTTGCTCAGCTCCCAACATTCTCTTTTGAGGTTGGATATTTCAACATACCAAATATTCCCATAGTCCCCATTGCTGATTTTCACTTTCAAGGCACTCAGTCATTTTTCACTTACAATGCCTCACACATGACACATGTATGTGAACTTCTGGGCTAGCACAGCGCCACCTACAAGTCCATCAGGGACTCTCTAGACAGGACAAACTTCCCTCCAGGTTTTAGCACTTTCTCCCATCCATAACATAAATACACCCCCAACCATGTCCCTGAAGGATTAAAAGTTGAGGCAACTTACTACACGGATGTCCTAACACCTTCACTTCATCAATAGCGAGGTAACCTTGATGTCCAGAAGTTATGACTTCAAAAATCACCTGAAAGATTAAGAAAGGTTTTCATTATTCATTCACTTTATCAACTTTGACCTAACATTTCTTGTAGATAAGATACCTCATTTCAACCATTCATTCATGTTTCCCACAGACGTCATTGAATGTCTAGTAATCCGACAGTCAAATGGTCTAGGTTCTAAAACTGCAATAACAACTAAGACTAAAACTCAGTTTTTTGGGAGGTGAATGTGGGGAGCAGACAGCAGTGCAATCAAGGTCTCACCCCATGAAGGTGAGGGGGGACCCCAGGGAGGAACCGATACTCAAAAGACAGAGGTTGAGTCATCTTCCAGAGGTGATGTTAAGATTTAAATTGCTTTAAGATAATATATTTTCTGGGCTTTCCCCATGGCTCAGCAGTAAAGAACCTGCGTGCCATGCAGGAGCCGCAGGAGACATGGGTTCCATCTCTGGGTGGGGAAGATCCCCCGGAGAAGGGAACGGACATCCACTCCAATATTCTTGCCTGGAGAATCCCATGGACAGAAGAGTCTGGTGGGCTGCAGTCCATAGGGTTGCAAAAAGTCAGACACAACTGAAGTGACTTATTATGCATGCATGCAACATACCTTCTGGTCAACTTCTTTGAGGGGACTCTATGGACCAACTGGAACCACATGGGGTCTTAGGTTTTATACAACTAATACATGCAATTAAAATGTTTAAAGTACTATGAAAGAAGAGAACAGGATACTAGGAGGACATACTCCAGAGGACCTTCCATGAGGAAGCGGTGTTTGAGCTGAGAGCTGCCAGTGAACAAGCCAAAGGTGAGAAGAGTGTAAGGTATCTTCCAGGGAATGTGCAAAGGCCCTGAGGTGGACATGACCGTGACCATAAAGAGGAAAACTGGGACCTACAGCTCTAAAGGTCAGCTGTGACCAGGCGCAGAGGCTCCACTCATAGGGAACACACCATATTAGAAATACAGAGAAGAGCTGTGCTGGCTGAAATTCAGATGGTAGAGTATGAACTGGGAGGAAAATGATATAAAAATCTTATGATGAAGGCTTTACAACTGTTTGATCCTAGGAGAAGCAGGGCAACAGAAAAAGGGCAACATGCTCTGAGGTCCTCAAGATGAATAACATTTTGACATAGTGGACTCAGAGAAGTTGAGGCTAAAGGAGAAAAAAGAACCACTAACAAAAGCTCTCCATTGTCAGGCTAGTGTTAATGCTAACAGGTCCACATGACACAGCAGGAATCCATGTCGCAGGCAGACCACATGAACAGGATCATTCTTAATGCACAACCCAGCATCCTCCATTCAAGAAATGGACTTATTATTCATATAAAAACCTGCACATGAATGTTCATAGAAGCTTTATTCAATATAAGCAGAAGCCAGAAATAGTCCAGATGCCGTTCAAATGATTAAACAGAGAGTGGTACATCCATGGTTACTGCTGCTAAGTCACTTCAGTCGTGTCCGATTCTGTGCGACCCCATAGACGGCAGCCCACCAGGCTCCCCTGTCCCTGGGATTCTCCAGGCAAGAACACTGGAGTGGGTTGTCATTTCCTTCTCCAATGCATGAAAATGAAAAGTGAAAGTGAAGTCGCTCAGTCGTGTCCGACCCTTAGTGACCCCATGGACTGCAGCCCACCAGGCTCCTCCGTCCATGGGATTCTTCAGGCAAGAGTACTGGAGTGGGGTGCTATTGCCTTCCATTGTTACTAGTCAGCACTAAAAAGGGACAATTTTTTTTTAATTGGAGGATAATTGCTTTACAATGTTGTGTTGCTCTCTACCATGTAAGAATGTGAATCAGCCATAAGAATACATATGTCCCCTCCCTCGTGAGCCTCCCTGCCCCTCCCATCGCATCCCAGCCCTCTGGGTCATCACAGAGCACGAGCTTGAGCTCCCTGTGTTGCACAGCAGCTTCCCACTAGCTGTCTGTTTCATACACGGTACTGTGTGTGTGTCGCTGCTCCTCTCTCAATCTGTCCCTCTCTCCTTCCCCTGCTGTGTTCACAAGTATGTTCTCTATGTCTGCGTTTCTACTGCTGCCCTGCAAATAGATTCATCAGTGCCATTTTTCTAGATTCCATATATATGCATTATTATATAATATCTGTTTTTCTCTTTCTGACTTACTTCTGTATTAACAGCCTCTAGGTTCATCCACCTCACTAGAACTGACTCAAATTCAAGGAACTAACTACCGACAGAACCACTGACTGGATGAATCCCCAGAGAACGGCGTTGAGTGAAAAAGCCCATCAGAAAAGATTACACGCAATATGATTCCATTTATGTAACAACGTGTAATGTCAGCATTTCAGAAACGGAGGCCAGGTGAGTGCTTGCCAGGGCTCAGGGATGGAGGGAGAAGGAGCAGGAGCTTCCTCAGTCGTCTCCGACTCTTCGCGACTCCACGGAAGGAGCAGGAAAGACAGGGCAAAGTCTTAAGCACTGGACTGCAAGTGTGCACGCCTGCTCAGTTGCTCAGTCCTGTCCAGTTTTTTGCGACCCCATGATGTAGTCCACCAGGTTCCTCTGTCCATGGGATTCTCCAAGCAGGAATACTGGAGTGGGTTGCCATTTCCCACTCCAAGGGATCTTCCTGACCCAGGGATTGAACCTGTGTCCCCTGAGTCTCCGTCACTGCAGGCATCGACGTGTCAATGTGACACGTGTCAAGTGACACTGCTGTGTCACTTGAGAAACCAGGGAAGTCCTTAAACAAGTTTCTTAAAAGCATATTTAAGCATGCCCTGAAAAGCTTTTCTCGTCGTGAACCCTTGCTCTCTGGCAAGTTTTCCAGTTTGTACTTTTTTCTAGCCAGTGCCCTTGCCAAGAAAGCTTCAGAAGCAGAAATAGTTTTGTCTCTTCTTTTCAAACAAGGGACCACTCTATCAAAAGACACGTATTGCTGTACAGAAATATAACACACATGAAGGGGTGGGGGTGGATCACAGGAGTGTCTGAGATGCCTGCTCCCAGAGCCAGAAAGATGGAAGTCAGAGGAAACTAACACAAGACCATAGACAGCACCACCAGAAAGCAAAAAAAAAAAAAAGGTGTAAAAATTGATGTGGGATGTGGCCATGCTTATTTTTATCAAACAGGACAGAACCTATTAAAAATCTATATTAGAAGTAAGACTTGAGCCTCTTAAGGGAACCACACCAATTTTTTTCTTTATAAAAAATCAACAATTCAAAAAACATTTATTTACCATTTACATCCATGTCCCAGGCACCTTTTGTATGTATTATCTAATTTTTCTCAGTCAACCATATCCACTGCAGTGAATATTATCTACCTCAGTAGATACAAAGTTAAGTGATTTTTCTGAGGTCACATACTCAGGGTGTAATTCCAGGTCTATTTTATTTCCAAGTCCGAACTTTCTTCATGTGACTCGACTGCCTATGTATGCATATACACATATAATATACAACCATGCGTACACACACGTGTGTGTGTGCTCGGTCGCTTCAGTCACGTCTGACTCTTTGCAAACCCATGGACTGTAGCCCAGCAGGCTCCTCTGTCAATGGGATTTTCCGGGCCAGGCAAGAATACTGGAATGGGTTGTTATTTCCTCCCGCAGGTGATCTCCCCATCCATGGACCGAGCCTGCATCTCTCATGTGTCCTGCGTTGGCAGACAGGTTCTTTACCACTAGTGTTACCTGGGAAGCCCATACACATATATACACACACACAAATATACATATATAACTTTTACTGCATAAATGCATATATGTTCTAAATTCTTTATTTCTAGATTGAAGTAAGAATGTAGCCATCTATTTGACCCAGAAATATAGCTGCAAGGGCCAAACTATATGACACAGTTTTAACAACACGAACTTCAAGACAAGGGTCAGCAAACTATAGCAAATGGACCAAATCTGCCCCTAATCTCTTGTTTCTGTCTGGCCCACAAACCATGGATGGTGTTTACAGTTTTCACTGGTAGCAGGAACTCAAAAGAAGATTTTGTGATACACGAGAAATATGTGTGTGTCTGTGTGTGTGCTTAGTCGCTCAGTTGTATCTGACTCTTTGTGACCCATGGACCATAACCTGCCAAGCTCTTCTGTCCATGGAATTCTCCAGGCAAGAATACTAGAGTGGGTTGCTATTTCCTTCTCCCAGGGATCTCTTCCTGACCCAGGGATAGAATCCAGGTCTCCTGCATTGGCAGGCAGATTCTTTACTGTCTGAGCCACCAGGGAAGCCCAACATGAGTATATGAAACTCAAATTTCCATGCCTGCAAATTAAGCTTTATTGGAAAGCAGTCACACCCATTCATTTATGGATTATCTATGGTGACTCTCACAATCTCAGCACCATGGAGTTGCTGCCACAGAGACCATCTGGCTTGAAAAGCCTGAAGTATGTACTATCCAGCCTCCTGCTTTAAGAGGAAACCTTCCTGCTTGGCTCACCAGCAGCTGCCATTACTCTGGTTAACAAGAAAGCATACGTCGATAGCAATAGTTCGTCACAGCAAGTTCAATATGCTTTGCACTTGCTGGGGGAGCCTTGTACTCCTCTAGCAATGGCAGGGAGAAAGCCCTCTCCTGGGCTGGCTTGTTTCAACTCTATTACAGGGGTGGGTGTTTTCACCCACATTACCTTGCAGTAATCATTACCAAATTTTTAAAGCATAAAACAAAACCATAGAAATGAATTACTTGATAGACCTCAAAACACTGTCTTAAAAATTAAACTAAAAATGAAACAGGGCTTCCTTGGTGATGCAGTGGTTAAGAATGCCATGCAGGGGATACCAGTTTGATCCCTGGTCCGGAAAGATCCCACACGCTGCAGAGCAGCTAAGCCCGGGTGCCACACTACTGACTCCATGCTCCAGAGCCAGTGCTCTGCAACAAGAGAAGCCACCGCAGTGAGAAGCCGGCACAGGACAGCTGGACGTAGCTCCCACTTGCCGCAACTAGAGAAAGCCCACACGCGGCAACAAAGACCCAATGCAGCCAAAAAGTAACTAAAAAAATAAAGAAGAAAAAATTTATTAAAAAGGAAAGAAAACCCAGCTCATTTAGAAGGCAAATCCTCTATAAAGATGCCAAACTACGAAGAATTTATAATAAAAATTTCATATTCAAGCCTCTCACATCTCATTCTACACAAAGTCCTTTGGCATTCGCTAGACTGCAGCTAAATGTTTGTGTTTTTACTGATACACATGCATTTTTAGGATAAATGCCTTTGCCCTCCAGCCTAACCTAAGCTATGATTATTTGAAAGGTTGAAAGCCGAAGTGGGGGGTGGGTAAGATGGAATCACAGAGTCAAACTGCATTATTCTAGAATAATTTTGTCATCATACAGTTATATCACCTTTCTTGAGGGGGGAGGCAGGGAATCTGACTTAAAGGAAAACACAATGAATCCTCAGTATTTGTTGATTCTGAATCTGACTGCTCTGTAGTTTATTTGAAATCCCAAAATCAATCCTCACAAAGCATTCTTGGTCATGTGAGAACAAGGACAGAGCAGCAAACGCTAGAGTTGCCAGACACACGCGGCCCAGCAGAGGCTGGGGAAAAAGGGGCTCTGCCTTCTAGTTTCCCCTCTCCTGCTGCTAACAACTGTCCTCATCCGAGGCTAAATGTTCTATGTTTTTCACCTTTTCGAGCCTTTTACTGGCGATGCTGCTGTTTAAGACGGCCCCCAGCTCAGCACTAAAGTGCTGTCTGGTCGTTGCCAAGCACACAAGGCTGTGATGTGTCTTACAGAGAAAACACATTTGTTAAATAAATAAACTTCCTTCAGGCCTGAGCTAGTGCTCTTGGCCACGTTCAATGACAGGAATCAATGACATACATTAAACAAGGCACACATAAACCAAGGTTATGCCTTGACCTGTCGATGAAAACCTCATGGCCAGAGGCTCTCGTGGCGGGGCTGACGCTGTGCTCCCCACAGAAGCAGCGGTGCAGTGTTTACTGATTCAGCACTCACAGTGATGTTTGGGACAAAACTGCAGGAGTGTGTTTGGATTCACACCGAGGCCTACTTCTATGAAAGTTCTTGGCCGCTGGAAGGACTCGATGCTCATTTCTGCTGCTGGTTCCCAGATGTTATTGGCAGTGGTGGGAAGTAAAGACATGTAGGCTAGACAGAGCCCATAGACATTCCATCACTCAACACACAATGTCTCTGGGGGACAAGATGTTGCACCCCCGGCGTCTTTGAAGCCTTGGGGGAAAGCTGCTGAATTTCAGTTAGGAAAGAGCTGGTTACACCACTGACTAATGAGTGCTGTTTTGTTCGCTCATGAAGACTCATTCTGGATCTGAGTCCGCCAAACGGGAGATGGGAAGAGGTTTAACCCGGCAGCATCTCTGGTGCTCCCCACTTCAGTGAGGAGCAAAATTAGCTTTCTACACTGCCATTTCCCCTGGCCACATGTGAACAAAGCAAAGGCCTTAGGTTACAACACAAACACTCTCCATGGAAGATGGGCTGGTGGAAGCCATCTGTCAGTCCCTAGAACAAAGGGGCTCCCGTGGCATCTGTCTGTCTTCCCACACGGAGCCCCATAGCCCCTTTCTGGTTTTGATTTAAATAAAAAGCTATAGTGTATCATATTGAGGACTGAATTTCAAGCTATGAATTTGGAGGGGAGCACAAACATTCAGTCTATAGTGGAAGTTAAGACATGATTATTTCTGAGGATGGGCTATTAATATGAGAGGGGCAGAGGCTGGGAGAGGGGCGAGTCTTTGGAGGAGTGGAGCGCGTTCAATTTCTTAATATGGGTCATGACTTCATGAGCATATTTAATTTACAAACGTTTATCAAAATACATATATATTACTTATACATTTTTCTTTACATACTTAATTCAACAAAACTGTAAAATATTTGCCCACATCACACATTAATAAAAAACATCTTGACACTCCCACCAAAGGCTAAGTATATCATGTTCACAAAAACTGCTACTTTATTTTCCAAATAAAAAACTAAAACTAAAACATACACAGAAAAAGAAAAGTTTCTGTGATAAAGAAGAGCCAAAGCAAAACCACAAATGTTACGACTTTAGAAAATCAGGAAAAAAGAACCAAGACCTTTGTTTAGATGCACATATTGAAGCCATGTGAAAACCTACTTTCTCTAGGTTAAAAGCATTCAAAGGACAAGCTTCACAGTGGAGCTGATTATTGGTGCTTTGTTACATCACTCAGGACATTCTGAAATGATGCCATGTTTTTCCCTACCAATCAACACTAATTTCTTCAATTTTCTTGTGTTTTCCCTTTCTCTTTTGGAAAGTGGAAATGTTCTTTTCTAATCTTTTCTACTCATGGCTCAAATGTCCATTCTACAAAATGGGTTACGTAAGCAAATTAAGGCACAGGGAAACGAAATAGGAAAGTGATAAGGAAAAGTAATGAGAAGCTAGAAGCGACAGAACTCAGGGAAATGGAAGATGTTCACCCAGAAGAAGGACCTGTCCTTAATCATCAAATAAAAAGTATAAACTGAGAAGGAAACTCAGAGATATGCAAGTTTTTCACAATGAATGGATAAAACATCATCTTTGAAGATATGAAACTGTCATGTGAATCCCTCTGCTTCCTAAAAGCAGCTCTGTGTCTGTAGTAAAGTGACAGCCTCATATGTCCTCACTGATTTCTTCAAACTCATCTCTTTTTAGCACAAAATGCAGGGGGCGGGGCACCTGATTAGAACAGCTTTCCTGCCTGAGACAGGGCTTCATTTCACTGCCATATTTAATTTCCTGTGTCCCCCAGACAGACAAAGCAAGCTGATTGTCTTGCACTTGGTACAAAGCGATTCAATGGTCTCACACTTGGTCTCACACATTGAATTAAGTAATTCCATAAGCTAAGGAATTAATGGAGTCAGGGAGCCTTCTCTTCTTCCATGAGTACATACCAGGATTCCCCAAGTGTGCTCCAGGAAACAACGAGACTCAAGAGACGTTCTGCTAAAGCCCAGATGGATGTCCACGTTTCACCCCAGTATATGCACCTGCCCCGTGTCACCCATGGGCTCTGGAATGCCTTGTGATACAGGATGCATTCGATTTCCCTTAAATCAGTGCTTCTTTCCATTTGGTTGGCCAATGCCTTTGAACCTTCCTTGGAACGCAGTTTGGAAAACACTCACCCATGCAGACCTCAGACACTGTCTATCACTTCGGTGACAAATGTCCCTATAGTCAAAGTTATGGTTTTTCCAGTAAGTCATGTATGGATGTGAGAGTTGGACCATAAAGAAAACTGAGTACTGAAGAACTGATGCTTTCAAATTGTGGTGCTAGAAAAGACTCTTGAGAGTCCCTTGGACAGCAAGGAGACCAAACCAGTGATCATATAGGAAATCAACCCTGAATATTCATTGGAAAGACTAACGCTGAAGCTGAAGCTCCAATATTTTGGCCACCTGTTGCGAAGAGTTGACTTATCAGAAAAGACTATGATGCTGGGAAAGATTGAAGGCAAAAGGTGAAGAAAGTGGCTGAAGATGAGATGGTTAGATAGCATCACCAACTCAATGACCATGAATCTGAGCAAACTCTGGGAAGGACAGGAGAGCCTGGCGTGCTATCGTCCACAGAGTCACAAAGAGTCAGACACAACTTAGGGACGGGACAACAACAACTTAGCAGCAAGTGCCTGCTGAGCTGCTACCACTCAGCGTGGCTTTCGTGACCTTCTCGAAAGTGGGCTGAAGGCCAGTCCAGTAAGAAACCAAGGCTGTCATGTGGGAGTCCAGCTGGAAGGTGAAGACAAGAGGTAAGAAAGACCAAGTCCTTCCTAGTCCCTCAAACCATCATCCACCAGGAAAGATGGCAGATGGGTAAAGGGTCAATCTTGGCTTAGCCTCCCAAGAAATGTTAGTCCCTTGGTAAGCTTGGTGTACAGAGAACAGAGAGCAGGGATCCACCTCTCCTCTCCTGCCAGGCCCTTCAGTGCATCTAAGTGATTTGTTTTTACAGGAGGTCTGGTGGGCTACAGCCCACGGTTCGCAGAAAGAGTTGGACACGACGGAGGAGCCTGGTAAGCTACAGTCAGTCCATGGGGTGGCAAAGAGTCAGACACGACTGAGCAACTAGACAACAAGTGGAGCAACCAGAACACCGTCATCTTCCCTGACTTTCCCATCCTTCTTGTCACTGTCCCCTGCCTGGCATGACCCCTTATTTCAGGAGCTGAGTGGGGGTGGTGGTGATGGATTTCTAGACTACCTGTGCATTTTTTCCTTTTCAAAACAACCATTTCTGTTAAAGATCACTGCCCTCAGTCAGGACTCAGAGCCACTGTATCCAAAAGCAGGGCAGTGAATGTGGGGTTCCAGGAGTGTCTCTGGGTGCCCACAGGGTCAGGAACCCAGAGGAATCCATCAGAGGCCTCCAGAAACTTGTGGGGGTGGGGAAGAAGAGAGAGGAGCAGAGAAGGAACGGAATCCAAGTGAAGTATTTTCCAAAACCTTCACAACAAAGCAAAATGGAGCTTGAGAGAGGAAAATGCTATTCTTCAAATGGCAGTCAGTGAGTAAATCAAAGCAAGCAGGGGCTACAGCCCAGGTGCCCTGGCGAAAGCAGGTAGCCTGTGCATATGCTGCCCCCAACAGAGCGGCAGGTTCTACGTCACAGCGGTTAGGACAACACTAATTGAGGAATTAAGTACGCGGTAATCAAATGGCAACCCACTCCAGTATTCTTGCCTGGAAAAATCCATGGACGGAGGAGCCTGGCAGGCTAAAGTCCATGGGGTCGCAAAGAATTGGACAAGACTGAGAAACTTCACTCTCACTTTCAAGCTCCATACCCTTGACGGTTTGTGTGTTAATGAACAGTAATTAACCTGCAAGTCCCTGTGTTCCATGCAAGTCATCATCGTGATGGGTACCTGCAGAATACTATTTTCCCATAAATAGGAAAAGCTCCACTAAATGACTACATGGCAAGAACACTCCACTCTGCCAAGAAACGTTTTGAAATGCTACACGTCCTAATAAAGATCATGTGAGCAGACAGGTTGTAAAAACAAAGGGATGCCCAAGAGAACAGATTATATTTATCCGATATACACAGGTCAGTGGTGTTCAGTTGCACTGAAAACCTTCCCAAACCCAATAACTTACAAGACTCAGATTCTGACCGAGATGAGAACTGACTCAGGATCTTGCAGCCAAAGATACAGGAGAAACAGACATTGTTGACATAAGTAAGGGAGGATCAGAGACAGGAGAGATAGGAGGCGCTCAGCACAGCACCCCCGTGCCTGCCCTCCCCCACCCAGCGCACCTGCCCCCAGGGGTAGGCAGAGCACCATGATGGCAGCGCCAGGGCTACCTTGCTATAATGTTCTGGTGGCAAAGCCCTGGGTTCTTCCCTTTCAGTGTTTCAATGAATGATTTGTTGCCGGAAACTGTTTTCATTGCACACTTTCTCCCACGGCACCAAACACATTTAAGGAGTGACTGAGCAGGAAAAAGTATCAACTATTATCCACTTCTCCTTTTTTCTGTTTTCCACAAATCTGAATCTCCATAAATTACCACCATTTATTGAGAGATGAGAACATCCAAATTGTGCTTTGCCTTCCTCTTCCCGCCTCGCCCTGTCTTTAACTTAGTTCTTTAAGTAGGAAGGCTCATAAGTTTAAGTTGCCCAAACTAAAAACCGATTTCATATCCAAATCCAGTTCTGTCTGATGCAAAGCACGTGTTCTTTTACTAGATGATGATGCTACCCGTTTTGAAGCAATATTATAATGTGAAATCATAACAGTATAAAATGAAATTCCTTAAATGACTTCATTCACCAATCTTTACTCATGAGATCAAAACTACCTTCAAAAGTGTAAAGAGCCTCTTATGGAAATAAAGTACTATATGAATATAAAGTATTTTAATATGGTAGTATTTTAAGCATATGGTCACTCCACATTAATTTGCTAGATCTTTATCATGTATTAATATCTTGTAGCCTAAATAATGGGAGTGTCTGGGGGAAGCAGATTCCCTGGGCAGTGAGAAAGGGTCTCAAAAAGGTGTCACTTCCTTTATTTATTTTTTTAAAAATATTTATTCTGTTTTGTTGGGTCTTCGTTACAGCATTTGAGATCCTTAGTTGTAGCATGCCAATGCCTAACTGTGGCACTGGGATCTAGACACTGGAATGTAGCCAGTGCCAAAACTAAACCCATGCGCTGGGCTCTGGCAGCTGTGGAGGGTCCCGCAAGAGTTGAGTCTTAGAAGTTCTGGGTGGGGAAGGAAGAAGATTAGGGCAGAGATAAGCAGGATGCTCCTTCTGATCTTGTCTTGAGGCCAAGCAGACTAAGGAAGGCTGTCACGCAGGTTCCAGATGGGCACCTGCCGGGCCTTCTCTACTGTGAGATTTGGCGTGTGTGCTCAGTCATCTGTGCAACCCCATGGACCGGAGCCCACAGCTTCCTCTGTTTATGGGATTTTCCAGGCAATACTGCGATGGGTTGCCATTTCCTGCTCCGAGGGATTGTCCCGACCTAGGGAATGAACCCATGTCTCCTGTTGTCTCCTGCACTGGCAAGCGGGTTCTTAACCATGAGTGCTACTGTAGGAAGGTCTCCTTCAAAAGGACTTTCTCAAAACACTCAGCCCCTTAGCTTCATCCATCACATAGACCCTCCTGACACCTACCTTAGCCAAACCCACTTCCTTTGCTTCCATTTTAATCCAACAAAAGAAGAAACTTTGTCCTAAAGGCCATACTTTTTAATTATGCCCCTGACAGGTTATCAATACATTTATAAAAAAGAAGCATATGCAGTAAGTAGAGCATTTTCCTCTGGAGGAAAAATTACTGTTTACTCTTTTTTGTTTTATACATAAAAATAGCACATGGGCATTGTGCAAAATTTAGGATATGACATCTGAAGGAAAGAAAAACTTAAGTCACTAGCTGGGGCTATATTACTTTTTCATTTATTTATTTCACCATATAGTTTAATTATGTATGTGTAAAGTGAAAGTGTTAGTCCCTCAGTGGTGTCTGACCCTTGTGACCCCATGGACTGTAGCCCGCCAGACTCCTCTGCCCATGGGAGTTTTCAGGCAAGAATACTGGAGTGGGTTGAAATTCCTTTCTCCAGGGAATCTTCCTGACCCAGGGATCGAACCTGGCTGTCCTGAATTGCAGGCAGATTCTTTTACCATCTAAGCCAACAGGGAAGGCCAATTATATATACATATTTATGTATTAATACATATGTATTTAATTTAAAATTGAATCCAAAATGATGCTTTATGATTTTATACCAGTTTAATCCACTTAAGAACATAAGCTTATATATATTACTAAATGATCTTTTGTAATGTTATTCTTAATGGTTGCAAAATGACTTTTTGTATTGAGGTGGCATACATTAACTCATCCTCTATTGTTAGAAATGTAATACTGTCTCTGACTTTTCATTATTGTAAACACACTGCCATGAATATACTTGTAGCTAATTAGTTGCAACCGGTCTTCATTATTTCCTTAAGATGAATTCCTAATAGTAGATTGCTAAAATTAGACTTATTTTTAACACTTCTAAAATGTATTGCCCAAGTGCACGCCGAAAGGATTTTAGCAATTTACATGTGTACTGCTGGCTTCCCAGGTGGCGCAGTGGTAAAGAATCCACCTGCCAAGGCAGAAGATGCAGGAGAAGTGGGTTCGATCCATGGTCCGGGAATATCCCCTGAAGGAGGAAATGGCAACCCACTCCCATATTCATGCCTGGAGAATGCCATGGATAGAAGAGCCTGGTGGGCTACAGTCCATGGGGTCGCAGAGAGTCAGACACAATTGAGCACTGAACACACACACACAACACAGAAAGTTAAACATCCTTACAAACAGTACTTCCTGCCCTGCTACAGATGACTTTCTATTTTCTTAACTTGATATATACAAAACAAGTTTAACTTTTTAGCTTTTTACTCATTTCTCAAGGTAATGTACAACAAAGCTTTAATATATTCCCTATCCAAGAGCACAAACTTTCTTTACCTTGGTCTAAAAATACCAATGCTTCTTACCCATTCTCCAATTAGACTAATAGAAAAATGATTTATATTTTCAGAAGTTAGAGGATATTACAAAACAGGAAATGAAAAATAAAGGGCATACCTGATAAAAGTTAGGCCAGAAGGTACTGATGGCCAGTTCTGCCCTGTTCCATGTACGGTTAGGGTCTCCAGATATATTCCAGATAGGGCTCCCCAAAGGCCCATTATTGACCTTCACGTAGACATTGAGTGACCCAGGGGCAGAATTACTCTTGCTAGACACAAAGTAGTGAAAGTCAATGCAGTGGGTGTCATTCTCCTTCAGCTGAGGTAGGAGGAGGTGGGCTCTCTGTCCCTCGGGTCTCCCGGATGTGTTCACCAACATGAAGGAGCCTGCAAAAAAAAAAAAAAATCAAAGGAGGGTCACAATATGAAAAACTACTTCCTGGTCATTTCTGAGAAGCCATCAACATGTCCATGGGTCAACACTGCAATTCTATACACTTGACCTTGGCTTTCAAAGTCCTCTCTCTTTCACCTCTTTTTACCCCCAAAGTGTTCTCAAGATGAGTGGATGGCAAAGCCCCTTGATGTCACTGTGATTAGTCTCCTAAGGAACATGCATGGTTTTCTCTGTACTGTTCAATCTGATGGTCACTAGCCACATGTAGTTTTTTTAAGAAATTCATTAAAAATCTGTAATGTTGAGTCATATTTAAGATTCCATATATAAGTGATATTATCTGATACTTGTCTTTCTCTCTCTGACATACTTCACTTAGTATGATAATCTCTAGTTGCATTCATGGTCCTGCAAATGGGATTATTTTGCTCTATGGCTGAGTAGTATTACATTGTGTGTGTGTCTGTACATATCACATCTTCTTTATCTATTCACTGTCAATGGACATTGATGTCTTGGCTATTGTGAATAGTGCTGCTATAAACATAAGGGTGTGTGTATCTTTTTGAATTATAGTTTTGTCCAGATATATGCCCAGGAGTCAAATTGCTGGATAATGTGGGGAAGGAATGGATTCAATGGACATTAGTTTGAGCAAACTCTGGGAGATAGAGAAGGACAGGGAAGCCTGGCATGCTGCAGTTCATGGGGTCTCAAAGAGTCAGACACAACTTAGCGACCAAACAACAGGGAAGGAATATTTGGGAGCTTGGGGTAGGTACATGCAAGGTATTACATATAGAATGGATAACAAGGTACTACTGTACATCATAGGGAATGGTATTAAATATCCTGAGATAAATCATAATGGGAAAAAATGTAAAAAAGAATGTGTATATATATATATATATATGTGTATATATATCTGATTTTCTTTGCTATACAACAGAAATTAATACAACATTGCTGCTGCTGCTAAGTCACTTCAGTCGTGTCCGACTCTGTGCGACCCCATAGATGGCAGCCCACCAGGCTCCCCCGTCCCTGGGAATCTCCAGACAAGAACACTGGAGTGGGTTGCCGTTTCCTTCTCCAATGCATGAAAGTGAAAAGTGAAAGTGAAGTCGCTCAGTCGTATCCGACTCTTTGCGACACCATGGACCGCGGCCTACCAGGATCCTCCATCCATGGGATTTTCCAGGCAAGAGTACTGAGTGGGGGGCCATCGCCTTCTCCGTAACACAACATTCAGTTCAGTCGCTCAGTCGTGTCCGACTCTTTGCGACCCCATGAATCGCAGCACGCCAGGCCTCCCTGTACATCACCAACTCCCAGAGTTCACGCAGACTCACGTCCATCAAGTCAGTGATGCCATCCAGCCATCTCATCCTCTGTCTTCCCCTTCTCCTCCTGCCCCCAATCCCTCCCAGCATCCGAGTCTTTTCCAATGAGTCAACTCTTCACATGAGGTGGCCAAAGTACGGGAGTTTCGGCTTTAGCATCAGTCCTTCCAAAGAAATCCCAGGGCTGATGTCCTTCAGAATGGACTGGTTGGATCTCCTTGCAGTCCAAGGGACTCTCAAGAGTCATTGCAAATTGACTGTACTTCAATTTCAAAAAGATAAATAAAAAAACATGTATAATATCATATATGAAATGAATTGCCAGCCCAGGTGTGATGCATGATACAGGATGCTCGGGGCTGGTGCACTGGGATGACCCAGAAGGATGGTATGGGGAGGGAGGTAGGAGGGGGGTTCAGGATGGGGAACACATGTACACCCGTGGTGGATTCATGTTGATGTATGGCAAAACCAATACAATATTGTAAAGTAATTAGCCTCCAATTAAAATAAATAAATTTACATTTTTAAAAAAGCACTCAGCACCTGGATAAAAAAAAAAAAATTCTATAACACTGGAAGTTTAGGTCCTCAGCCACACGACCCACACTTCAAGTACTCAACAGCTACGTGGGGCCAGGTGCTGCCATATCGGGCTGTGCAGATTTTGAATTTCTCCACCATCTCTAGACAGCACGATTCTATCATGGTACCACCACTAAAATTTCCATATAATCTAGACAAAGGGAACAGGCCGGTCTGGTTTGAGGAACCTTAGAAACTGTATAGACAAGATGATGTTCTTTGTCGTCAATACAGGATGATTTTCTTGCAGCTCAGCACCACTGCTCCTCCCCCACTGCTGGCACAACTGGCTCCTTGCCCAGAGGTGGGGAGGGTGATGAAGTCTGGTCAGCAGTTGTGCCCAGGGAGGATGGTCATTCACAGAAGTCTCTGTAACTCCTTTTATCTTCTCATCCAGGGCACTAACCCACCCATTAGTGACCAAGAGTTTCCATATTGATGCAAGCTTCCCAGGCACCCTGATCTTAGGAAAGGTCACTTGAAAGGTTCAAGAAATGGCAACTATAATAATGACAGGAATTTTATATATCACAATGCGTAAGATAAAATCTTCTAAGATAAAAGGGAAAACTGGTCATCACAAGTCTTCTTTAGCAGAGAGGGGAAAATGTATTGAAATTCTCAGAGGGAAGAACAAGTAAATTTGGAGAATCAAAGTGAAAAAAAAATACTGCTCAGGGTGGTTGGACGTTTCCACTGTGGAAAACGACTATTACCCTCAGTTGACTGTTCCTTTAAAAATTTCCATCACTGTGAACCATAATTTTCAATTTACATGTATGAATGCTTGTGGGTATAGGGTTGGCTGGAAAGTTTTTTGGGGCTTTTCCATTACATCTTATAGAAAAACCTGAACAACTTTTTGGCCAACCCAATATATTTTAGTAAACGCTCACATATATCTATAAACATACATACACAATCCTAGAAAAGGTGCAGAATTTTTCTCTCATCTACATGCTGTGGTTTCTTAAACAGCAGAACAGCAAAATGAGACTACCTTTCTCAGAGAATTATTAGGAGAACTAAAAAAAAATGTAGATATATCCTTTAAAAATTAATAGGCTATTATTAAGCGATCAATATTACAGAATGTTTGCATCTAGTTGTTACCTCTCAAGACCGCTTTCTTAGATGAGCTCTTGCTAATGCCATTCAAGAAAAACAGGAACTTCATCAGAGAGAGACCAGGAAGCATCTTATCCAGGTTTAAGGATGAGTCAGTGGCAAACCCCGAACTTAAAGCCTCTGAGTTTCCATCCCATTACTCATCTCGCTACACTCCAATAACCCCAGGTTTCCTCCTGTGCCATGCGAGCACATATGGAGAAAACAAACCCCTTCACGACAGTGAAGGAAAATTACAAGCGCTATTTGAAAATACAGCAATTTTTCAAGAGATGAATGTTATGTACCTGGAAATATGAAAGCTGAGCCACAAGGGAGGGGTTAGGGAACATATATTTCAGTAATAAGGAAGAACAGCAAACGTGGTTTAAGAAAGAGATGGGGACAGAGAGACTAAATGTGTGGAAGAGAATGTGACCGAAATGATTGGGGTTAGCTATATTCTACAAAATGGGGGGGGGTCTCTTCAAGAAATGCAGGGTTGACCAACCCCATCACAAACTTATAGCTGGCTATGGTATTTACAACAAGACTTAAAAACTGTACTCTGTTGCTTTTAGTAAAACAAGAAAATTGATTCCACATTCTGTCATTTGGGGCTGTGGCATTGGCAACATAGTTACAATGTCCAATGTTCCCACTGATGAGGCCAAGGTGTGACATAGACTTGAAGCCGACTCTGAAACACCAAAACCTTTAGTATCATCACATTGTCAAGAATATTATTTCTGGACTTCCTTGGTGGTCCAGTGTTAAAGAATCCCCCTGCCAATGCAGGGGATACAGGTTAAATCCCAGGTCCAAGAAGATTCCACATGCTGCGGAGCAATAACTACTCACGGGCACTCACCCTAGAACCTATGCTCTACAACAAGAGAAGCCCACTCACGGCACCTAGAGGAAGCCTGCGTGCATCAGCTAAGACCCAGTGCAGCCAAAAGGAAAGAAAAATTTAAAAATATATAAAGAAAATGCACAAAACAAAACATACAAAAAAAAAAGAATATTATTTCTTGGAGCGTTTCCATCACTTTCATGTGGTGACCAGAGGTGGTAAACGCGTTGATGCGCATACAAGGGCAAGGTCTCCTGTATCTGGGGAGGCTGGATCTGGACGCGTAGATGAAGGGTCTCTTTACACAGGTTGGGGTAAACTGGGTAACTTCCTACTGTAGTTGCTCAGGAATCACTGGAGTTCCCTAAGACACCATTTTTCCCACTACACAGTCTGTCCTTCAATACTGACTCCATTCAGCTTCATCCCAGCACAGAATGCTCTGTCAGCTTCTTAAGTAGTCTAAAGTATAGAAATATTTTTATCTTGAGGTCAAGATGAAATTCAGGTGTTATGAACTGCAGGTACGTAAATGATCCTGACTTACATGTGTGTGTTGAGTCACTTCAGTCGTGTCCTACTCTTTGTAACCCCACGGACTGCAGACCTCCAGGCCCCTCTGTACTCGGAATTCTCCAGGCAAAAATACTGGAGTGGGTTGCCATTCCCTTTTCCAGGGGATCTTCCTGACCCAGGGGTGGAACCTGGGTCTCCTGCATTGCAGGCAGATTCTTTACCTTCTGAGCCACCAGGGAAGTCCTCCTGACTTGTATACTTTCTCTTTTTTTCCCTTTTTGAGCCAGAATGTCATGTTACATGGCATGTTGCTGCAATGCAAATTAGCTAATAGGATTAGCAAACAGGGGCGTGACATCTATAGAACAGCAGAGTCCCTTCAGCTCAAGTGCAGATGGCTGGATGGCATCACTGACTCGATGGACATGAGTCTGGGTGAACTCCGGGAGTTGGTGATGGACAGGGAGGCCTGGCGTGCTGCAATTCATGGGGTCGCAAAGAGTCAGACACGACTGAGCGACTGAACTGAACTGAAGGTTTTAGAGTGATCAACAGCAATTTTTCTCTTCAGTAAAGGGCAACGTGATGCCCATTCGACAAAGCTAAAACTCCTGCAGAAATATCTTCACTTAGGGTCAAAAGCAACATGAAGTTCGGTGGTTCTTCGGAGCTATTCCTCTTTCTACTCTGTTAAGCTGCCTGGGAAACTGCGAGCCTAGATGAAAAAGCCGCAAAGGTTCTGCTCCCCTCCTGAGTTCAGACAAGCCCGAGATCTTAATGTTTCAGTTGGCATAAAGCGGTCTCCAGCTGAAAGGAGTGACTCCCTGGGCCCCCTCTAGTGAGGAGGAGGATGAGAGAGTCCTTAGCACAGGGCAAAGGACGGATTCTAGAGTTAAGGAGATGTGGGTTTGACCCCTGGTTTGGAAAGATCCGCTGGAGAAGGAAATGGCAACCCACTCTAGTATTCATGCTTGGAGAATCCTGTGGACAGAGAAGCCTGGTGGGCTATAGTCTACAGGGTCACAAAGAATCAGACATGACTTAGCAACTGAACAACAACAATAAACTGTTGCTATCAGTTATACAAAGATGCATAGATTTGAATGGTCAGCGCTGTTTTTCTTACAAGATCTAGCACTTTTGAAGTGCAGTTTTGTGCAGTTAGGCCGAGGGTTTCCAAGGACAGGTGTGTGACGTTGGTCTAAGCTCCTGCTCGACCTGGACCATCTTCCTTCCTAACTTCCTTCCACCCTCTGGGTCTGGACTGTCCCCACGGTCACAGGCAAAGGTCTTCCACCTCTAAACAGTCCAGAAACTACCCGAGTAGCTCATCCACACATATTATTCTTTTTATTGAAGTACAGCTGCTGTACAGTGTCATATAAATTACAGGTGTACCATAGAGTGACTCAGTTTTAAATGTTTCACTCCATTTATAGATACTGTAAAATACTATTCCTCATGTAGTACAACATAACCTTTTAGCTTATTTTATATCTAAGAATTTGTACCTCTTAATCCCCTACACAGTATTGCCTCTTCTTCCTTTACTTTTTTAAAAAAAGTTAAACTATTTATTTATTTTTGCCTTTGTCTATAGGCAAAGTTGGATCTTAGTTCCCCAACCAGGGCTTGAACCTATGACTCCTGCATTGGAAGCGTGGAGCTTTAACCACTGGACCACAAGCAAAGTCCTACCCTTAACCTTTTTCTCTCCTTAATGGTAACACCAGTTTGTTCTCTCCATCTGTTCTCCATGTTCTATATCTGCTTCTTTTTTTATTACACTCACTAGTTGTATTTTTTAGATTCCACATACAAGTGACATCACATGGTATTTCTCTGTCTCTAATACTAATTTTAAAAGAAAAAGTCTCTCTTTATTGAGTACCTGTTCCCTGGGGTGCTGTCTGCTGAGAAGTCCCTGTTTTCTTCCTCCAGAGTCGCTCAACTGCTACATCTATGTAGCCCTCACAAATAACGATTAACACATATAAAGGCACTTTGGACAGTGTTTGCCATATAACACAAGCCCAAGAGTTACTGACAATTATCATCACGTTTATTGTGTACTTTAGACCTTCTAATGCCAGGCTTCTCTAAATCGTCTTCAAGTCTTCAGCATTTAGCTTGACATATTTCCACCTGCCTGTCCAAAACCCAACTGGTGCTATCATTTTTCACCTAAAATGGTAACGTTTAAGTTCCCTTTCTTCAAAGGAGAGGAACATTATTACTGAAATTTTAGAAAATTTTCAACTCAATCAATCTTGCCCCTACGTTTAAGCTTTGGGAAGGAAACCTTTACTTCTGTATGTGGTCATGAGGAATTATGATGTGGCTTCAAGTCTGTTGTTGAGTCGTTAAGCCGTGTCCAACTCTTTGCAACCCTATGGACTGTATCCCACTGGGTTCCTCTGTTGACGGGATTCTTCTGGCAGGAATACTGGAGAGGGTAGCCATTTCTTCCTCCAAGGGATCTTCCTGACCCAAGAATCGAACCGGGATCTCCTGCATTACAGGCAGATTCTTTACTGCTGAGCCATCAGGGAAGCCCATCAAGTTTAGAAGACTACACTTCAGCTAACACTAGTACTTCCTGCCCTAGTGTTATATGGTGAGTGTGCAGAAGAAAGTGTGAACATTTATGTTTAGCATCTTCTAGCAACTCTGGACTCCTGGAGTAAAGTCCCAGTTGTGCCTAAAGGGATGGCAGGTCAGAGGAACAGGTGCCTTTTAATTGTCTGAATGTATCACCTGCCTATTATAGAAGTAAAGTCAACTCACAAACTGATGTTAAAGACTTCAAAGCATTCACATTCTAGACTATTAAGTCTGTTTTTAACAATGCCTCTATATGGTTGAATATTTAATTTTCAACGTCTACTTCAATGTTTGGACTGTGATAAAATGCATTTTCAAAGAGTCATTGGATCCCCTTTGTCGGTATGTCCTTACGACAATCTTTTACCCTACAAAAATGCCCAACCTGGGAAAATAAATAAAAGAAATCAGGATTCAAATTAACATCAAAATTCTGTTTGTGGTCAAATAAAAAAACACCCTTAAGTCACAAGTACAGAAATGAGAGAGTATAATGTTGCAGGGCAAATGGAAAGAAAGATCTCTACGGAATGGAGTTAGCTTCAAAAGGGGCTGTCTCACCAGGCAGCTCGGCAGGTCTTTAAGAATCATTATTTTGGTTTCTCTGAAAAGGAAAACTTTGTTATGAGAACATGTGATGTTCGTATTCTCAACTCTTTGGGTGAATTAAATTCAGCTTAATCATACCCATTGGCACATGCGTGTGATTAGTCTATCTTCCATCATTGTTGGTGATGGAGGCAATGATGACATATAATTAGTTACTCCCTTCTACCCCATCATTAAAATCTGCACTGGTGTTCCAGGCTCTAGATTTTTAAAGACTGAGGAAACTGCAGGGATTCTTCTGCAAAATTCGAGAAACTCGGTGCACAGGACAAATGTGTTAGGAAGAGTGTGCTATTCAAAACCTTGGCTGACAGAGAAGCAGCATCTGATAACTTGAGAGATGGAGTATTTCCTGCCGTATCAGTCAACAAGGATGTCACAGGCATCAGTGATTGCAGCCTTCCAGTGTGAGCCTCAGGGCATCCAGGAAAGAGAACAATACCTGCGATCTAGCAGTCATCAGGCTTCAGCCACTCCCTACGGTAAGCCCCAAAGGAGCTCAGGATGTGAAAACACAGGATACTGACGCAGAATAGCTAAAATGCCTATAAAAGGAATGACTTCAGCCAGCCCAGACTCTTGCATCTTCCCATACATAGAAAAGTGCTAAATTCCTTAACTTGGGATGTCTAGTTTTCCTTAATTCGTAATACTCTTTTGATGTTCAGACGACCTGCCCTTTGTTGCAAACCTTCTATATAACCTGGCTCCTCCCCTCGCCTCCTCCTCAGAGTTCTCTCTACATTACTTGAGATGCTGTCTCTCACGCTTGAAGTCTTAACAATTCCCACCAAGTAAAATCCAACTCTCAACTTTTGGGTTGTGACCATTTTTTTTAAGTTGATATGATGCCCTTTTTCATGAGAGTTTTGTGTTGACCATATGTGCGTCTGAATGTGTGTGTGTGTGTGCGCGCTCACAGCATCACGCATGTATGCTGCCCTATAGCATGCGTCTGGTCATTATACTCAAATTTCCTATTCTACCCGATTTCATTTTGCAACATGAATAAGTCATGGCCATAACCCACATGGATTTCAGAGCCCATGACTGCTTTTAAGGCCTTACGGAAATAGCCCCCTGAGACGATCTAAAACTGAGCTCTGCCTGCTCAGTTAAGAAAGCCTTTTCTTGTCAATTTGTAATTCTAAATTTGATCTCATCCTTTAAACAACAAAATACTACATCCCTCCCCTGTCTCCCTCAGCCGGTACTAAAATGGTCCTAAAGAATATGTCTTTTCTGATGGGAAACCTTGTGAAATAGGGAAAGTGAAGCCTGCAGAGAAATAAATGAACTCAGGAGCAAATCTCAAAGAGAACAAAACCGCTGCGGGGAGGTGCCACCAGCACTGTAGAAACACTTATTAGCACCCATTTCAGCCTGATGAAACTGCTCTCGCCACAACCACTCTCCTGTCCTGCAGACCAGCTGTCAAGCCTCCTTCCTGGGGCACAGGCTCTTTTGTGCTCCTCTCAAAAATGTCACCTGAGCACACGTATGAAATATGTGTTTTGCAACCACTAGAGAAGAAAACTTCTAACAAAAAAATTCTCCCTTCATCCAAATGTCCTCTCTCCCTTTCTATTTTTGCCCTCTCTCTTCTTGCCTTTCTGATGGATTCTCAATAATTACTGAGCAGGAAGAACATCTGTGACTTGCACTGATTTTTGCCACTCTCCTAAAGTGCTGGTGAAAATACAGTAAGATGGCAGAGGAGCAACACCAGCCCACAAGGAGGCTCAAGTACACTCTCCAACTGCACGATCTCTTCCCTCCTATAGAGTCTAGCATGTGCTCTCAGCAGGAGGGAAACTGGGGACTCACGTGACCTGGCCTCCTTGCAAGTCATGCTGGCCAGTAAAAGGCAGTCTGTGCTCCTCAAGGGAATTTCATATCAACATAAGTGTTATGAAATTAACAATAAGCACAGCTCAGCTATTTACAATAGTCAGGACAGGGAGGCAACCTAAATGTCCATTTACAGATGACTGGATAAAGAAGTGGGGGACATTCTATCTATCTATATAATGGCATACTGTGTGCATACATGCCCATTCACTAAGTCGTGTCTGATTCTTTGTGACACCACAGACTGCAGCCCATCAGGCTCCTCTGTCCATGGGATTTCCTAGGCAAGAATACTGGAGTGGGTTGCTATTTCCTCCTCCAGGAGATCTTCCCGACCCAGGGACTGATCCCTGAACCCACGCTCCAGAGACTCCTGTGCTGGCAGGCAGATTCTTTACCATAATGGAATATTATTCAGCCATAAAAAGAATGAAATAATACCATTTACAGCAACAGGAATGGACCAAGGAATTATCATACTACGGGAAATAAATTAGACAAAGAAAGACAAAAATCATATGGATATCACTTATATATAGAACCTAAAAAAATGATATAAATGAACTTATTTACAAAACAGACATAGATTCACAGACTAGAAAACAAATTTAAGGTTAATGAAGGGGAAAGAATGGAGGGATAAAGTAGAATTAACAGATACACACTCCTATATATTAATATAAAATAATCAACCAAGATCTACTATATACATAGCACAGGGAACTGTAGTCAATATCTTATATTAACCTATAATAGGAAAGAATCTGAAAAATAATACATGTATATGTATAACTCATATACATGTTTCAGGTGCTATACACCTGAAACATTATAAATCAACTGTACTTCAAAAAAAATAAAAATTAAAAAAAAAGCACAGCTCACATCTAAAATGGGTATAAAACAGTTGCTTCAGGACATTTAAACTAAATGCCTCAAAGATAATGCAATTGTTAATTTAGTGATTCACAGCATAATTGAATAGGTATTTTTATCTTTATTACTCATAAAAATACTGAGGTGACCAAATATTAAGTCACTTTAACTAGGCACTTTTAGCCATGGCAAGAGGCATCTGAGCAAACATTATGTACTAAGCACTTTGAGAACTTCAGAAAACAAAACTTGGACCAATTCTTCCAGCAAGAATCTTACAGCTAAGATGTCTATCATATTTTGAATATTTTGTATTGAGCACAGAAACAAAAAAATCCACAAATTAGCAGATCAGATCCATTAAGTTTACCAAAATATTTACATAGCCACAGCATGAAGTAGCTGTAAAATTTGTAGGTTTAGAACCTAGAACTATCAACCAGAAGCTCATTTTTTTAAAAAGAGCTTTTTCCTTTTTTCTTTTCGTTATGATATAGACCATACATGGACAAGAGTGTATTGGAAGCAATCTACATGTTCATCAACAGAAGACTGGACAAAGAAGATGTGGTACATATATACAATGGAATATTACTCAGCCTTAAAAAAGAACAAACTTTAGTCATTTCTAGTGAGCCAGATGAACCTAGAGCCTGTTATTTAATATACAGAGTCATAAAGAGAAAAACAAATTTAGTATATTAATGCATATATATGGAATCTACACAAATGGTGTTGATGCAGCTATTTGCAGGGAAGGAATGGAGATGCGGATATAAAATGAGTTCTGAGACACGATTATCATACGAGAGACAAAGAAGAGTTTCTGGAAAAGGGAAGAAACTCCGTGGGTTCATTTAGAGAAATAACATCTCTCCTCTCATAAAAAGTATGACAGTGAGAAGTCACATATGGTGTGTCATCTAGACACACTGTTCTAACGACTTATCTGGAAAATACTAGGTGTGTGATTTATAATTTATAAGTAAAGAACAAATGCAGAGTAAACACAACATTTTAACCATCTGATGACTCTAATGGCTGTATCGCAGGAAGCGAGCCACAGGTACTATGATAGGAAAGTGACATGTAGCTGGTTATGATGTTCTCAAGAGGCTGCTTAATTTCCCATAAGTCAGGCTTTTTATCAGTTGACAGCTTTAGAAACAACTTCACTTTTGTTCTAAGTCTCAGAATGACACAAGCCATCACAATGTAAGTTACTGCTTATTTTTCCCTAAATTACTGTTAATTTAGAGACGATTTTTTTTCACATGTGTATCCAGTGATAGACTGTCTACCAGCTAAATTATGTCTTGCTTTAAGAAGACGTTCCCAACAAATAAATAAATAAATAGCAAAAAAAGATTTTAAAAAGATATTACACAGTAAACTTCTATATGAAATGTAAACAAAACTGAAATATTTTTTAAAGTGCATCATCTTTGACATTTGCAGCTCAAGGAGCTACCCTGCCATAAAAAATAGTCCTCCAAAGAACTCCAAGGGTTCTGTTAACATCCCCAACAGGGAGCTCCCCATATTCCTGAAGAGGAAACAAATGATTTTGCGTAAGATGTTTCATTAGCCTGCCTGGGGTCAGAAGACACAGCCGAGGTAGGATTCCTCTGGGATCAGAGAGCAGAAAGGAGGAATGATTAAAACGTAACTAGGGGTGGGGGCTTCCCTGATGGCTCCGTGGTAAAGAATCGCTATGCCAACGCAAGAGACATGAGTTCAATCTCTGGTCCAGGAAGATCCCACATGCTGCGAAGCAACTAAGTCATGGACCACAACCACTGAAATGTGCTCCGCAACAAGAGAAGCCAGCACAATGAGAAGCCCACGCACTGCGACAAAGGGTAAACCCCACTCAACACAACTAGAGAAAAGCCGGAGCAGCAAGGAAGACCCAGTACAGCCGAAAAGTAATAAATAAATTAATTAAAACAAAAACAAAAACAAACTTAACAAGGTTAATCAGTAGAGGAAATTAACCTGGTCTCTGCATCACACTGGTGATACAATGTCAAATTTATAAGTGATCAAAACAGTCTAGAATTTTAAGGAATCTGTTGGATTAATTAATCAGAAAAAGCATAAAGATACTGATGTCTTTATTTCATATCAATAATTTCATATTGATTAGCAATTGATATGAAAAGGCAGTTTGTATCAGCAGAAATGCAATTAGAGAAGAGATGCCTGGGAAAACTTTCATCCTCACCACGAAAATTAAAGCACATATTGGGGATACTTTAAAACATGAGTAAATTTCCTAAATACGTAAAAATTTCAAACCCACACACTTGTAAGGTTCTGGCAAAGCTCCTGCCCGCCCTCAGGAAGGAAGCGCGGTGATGATTCCTGCATTTCTACCGTAAAGACCATACCCATCTGAGCAAGCTGGGGAGAATCCTGAGTAGACCCATCCAGAGATAAGAGTGCCCACTTTGAAAGAGGTTCTGAGGGCTGTGTGGACCAGGGTGGGCGAAGGATTCCTTCTGGTGCAGGACAGGACACAGGAGCACCTTGACCTCGGTGGGCAGGGCTGGGGGTCTGCAGCCAGACGGCCTGAATCTGGATCCTGACTTGGTCACTTGTTGGAAGTCATGAGCGAGTTAGCTCACTCCACTCTGCCTCAGTTTCCTAACCTAGGAAATGGGGATAAAATTGTGCTCATCTCAAAGAAGTTGTTCAGTGAACTGATTCAATGAGGGAATTCACTTAGAAGGCTTCTCAGAGGAGTGCCTGATACAGAGTAGGTACTTAACCAAAGATTGGCCTGGGCCCTGGTTTTTATCCAAATGTATTTGGTTTTAGCTTCAGTTCAGTTCAGTTCAGTTCAGTCGCTCAGTCGTGTCTGACTCTTTGCAACCCCATGAATCGCAGCATGCCAGGCCTCCCTGTCCATCACCAACTTCCAGAATTCACTCAAATTCATGTCCATCGAGTCAGTGATGCCATCCAGCCATCTCATCCTCTGTCGTCCCCTTCTCCTCCTGCCCCCAATCCCTCTCAGCAACAGGGTCTTTTCCAATGAGTCAACTCTTCACATGAGGTGGCTTAGGGAGATGGAATAGCCGAATTCCTACTTCAGGGTAATTCCTGGCCCTCCTGTGGTCATGTGTCTCAATGACCATGTGATTATACGGACTATACCCTCATGCTTTCAGCTTAACAAGGTTAGAAATACTCACCAGGTATGGCATTCAGATTCTTTCCAGTGTCCAACACTAATCTTCAAACATGCCTAACCAATCTGAATGTAACTTGGAATGAAATCTCCGAGTTGAAATTTTACCAAATCCATGGAATTATACATATTTATTGAAAATGTACATTTTTTATTGAAAGGGTAAAATTCTATAATAATTAATGGTGATTGCCAAAGCTGTGAGTTGTGTTTACAAATTTTCAGATATATGAGTAAATATGTGTGCTCAGTCAATGTCCGACTGCGATTTTATCAGCATTTTCAACCTGTAGGAACTATAGTTTAATTAAAATACTTCAACTCACCACATCTTGATTTAGTTTATTAAGTAGGTGAGCTAGAAATAAATTCAGATATATTATTCTATCACTGAGTTTGGCTGGGTAGAAAATTATTTTTATACGAGTTCCACTACTTAGCTTTTAGTTGCTCTTTCCTTTAGAATACAGTATAAATTTTTACAATTCTATTAAGACCTAAGATTTTAAAATGCCTCTCTCATTTTTCATGAAGTTCTGAAGAGGTTTCTTTTTTTCCCCTGTCTCTAGCATATTTTATTTTTCCTTTTAAGTCAATTGAATATAGCTTAAATTCTAACCAATTTAAATTATTCATTGTTATTAAGCTCCTTTCAAAATGTACTCACTTGATGCTGAATTGATCTCCTTACAGGAGAAACAACTGTGTACTTCGGAAAAGCTCAGGGAAAAATCTATAAATTTGCAAAGAAATGGATAACCAAATTTTAAACATCCTTGCAGACTCTCTTCTTTTACAGAGACCCAGATCTTTCTTTCTTTGTGCTTTAACTTTTTCCTTTAATTTTTTTAAAATAATAGAATTAATATATTTCATTATAAAAAGTTGAAAATAAAGGATTTCAAAGGAAAATTAACTCCTTCTCACTCAAACAGCCACAAACTTATCCCAATAAAATGTGTATTTCCTTCAAATTCTTTGTTTATACACATACAAACATATATTCACATATATGATGTATTTTTCAGCCTTTTCCTATGTTTTTTAAAGATTAATAATGTGACATGTTCCTTTGGAGTCTGTTTTGTTCTTAGCCAATAATATAACATGGGTAACTCTTGAGGCCAATACAGACACATGGACCCAGCCTGTGCTGCTACCATGTTGATTCCAATAGAATCCATGTGAACACACTGTGGGGAATAGAGCCCTACAAATCAGGCTGCCAAAACGTAGATGCATTTCTAAGTTTTCAGTGTTTTGATTTATGAAATAAAAATACTAAACAACTGCTTCAGACATGAAAAGAGTAATTTTTTATTTATTAAGGATAACGGCCAGTGGTTTGCACAGAACGGCCCAATTACTTCAGGGAAGAGTGGGTTGGCTAAAGAGACAGTGGGTCTGAGCCCAGAGGAAGCTGCCTCTTGGCTGTCTCTGTTCCAAACACAGACACTCACCATGGCTTCCTCTGCAAGTTATTACTGCTGTTGCTGTTGGTG
This sequence comes from Bison bison bison, assembly GCF_000754665.1. Classification (NCBI taxonomy): domain Eukaryota; kingdom Metazoa; phylum Chordata; class Mammalia; order Artiodactyla; family Bovidae; genus Bison; species Bison bison. The sequence continues at coordinate 3,026,513 of NW_011495015.1, forward strand.
GTATTCGGCTTCCCCAGTGGCTCAGTGGTAAAGAATCTGCCTGCAATGTAGGGGACGCAGGTTCGATCCTTGGGTTGGGAAGATCCCCTGGAGAAGGGAATGGCAACCCACTCCGATATTCTTGCATGGGAAAGCCCATGGACAGAGGACCCTGGTGGGCTACAGTCCATGGGATTGCAACAGAGTTAGACGTGACTCAGTGACTAAACAAAAAGTGCTGTTGGTGTTACTGAGTATTTACTGAGCACTTGCAATGTGCCACTCGCTCTGTTAAACACTTTATTTTTTTAAGGCAGTTTCCTTTTTATTGATTTATTCTTGTCTGTGCTAGGTCTTTGTTGCTATGCTGGCTTTCTCTAGCTGCAACGAGCAGCAGCAACTCTTAGTTGCAGTACACGGGCTTCTCATTGCAGTGGCTTCTCTTGTTGTGGAGTACAGGCTCTAGGGCATGCAGGTTTCAAGCAGCTGCACCTCTCAGGCATAGCTGGCCCACAGCTTGTGGGATCTTCCTGGACCAGGGATTGAACCTGTGTTGCCTGCATTGGCAGGCAGATTCTTATCCACTGAGCCACTGAGGAAGTCCTGCTAAAAACTTTATATCCATTCTTTTATTTGATCTTCTCAGTAACCCATGGGTGGGGGAATATTATATTAATTCATATTCGGAGGGGTTAAAAATCTTCCCAAGGTCTGATTCTAGGGCTAATGTTTTAACTCAACATATAATCAAGATTTCATAGCACATCTCTGAGTAAAATAATGAAATATGTGTGGCGTATGCTCTTTGGAAAAAAATAAAATTAGGGAAAACAAAATGTACTAGAAGCTATTAGGATCAACTTCAACTTTGAATTATAACTCTTAAAAATAAGCTGATTCTAAAATCATATGAGGTATTCTCTTATTGAAAAGCAAAAATTAAAACCCCCCATGTTTAAGAGGGCAGTATTGAGACAAAATTAGTTACTTTTCCTTAAGTAAACAAGAGGTAGTGACCAAAATAAAGAGATGAAAATGAAATCTATTTCTTTAAAAACTACCAGGGTTCACTGGAAAATATGAATTTTAAATAAGACATTTAATATCATCTAAACAATTAGATCAGCCCCTGCATCTCTTCAGAAGCCCAGAGGATATTGTTTATGCTGGTTGCTTCCTAATGCAATAAAATGATATAATAACACCCATGTGGTTTTAGTTAAAAATGTGAGTTGAGGTCAAATTATTTAAAGCAGATGTCCAATTTCCTTAGCTTACACAACCCTAGAGACAAACTTTATCTGCTAAAAGAGCTAAAAGAGCCTGGGGGTCAGACACAGTCATGATGCATCAGAGGCACAAGGATGCTTAGAAAACTCTGTCTTCTTCTCAAAAGGAGTCCCCCATTCATGTGTTCTGTCCAGAGTCACCATGAAGGCCTTCCCTGGATGGCCAGTGGTTAAGACACCACACTCCCAAAGCAGGAAGCATGGGTTTGATACCTGGTCAGGGGTAGGAAATCCCACATGTCGCACAGTCAAATTAATTAATTAATTAAACCTTTAAACAGTTCATCCAAAAAAGAATCACCATAAGAATCATTCCTTGTACAATTCCTTTGTACAATCATTATTGTACAAAGAATTCATTTGTGTCACTTAGACAAGATATTGCTCTTAATCTAGATGGAGAAAGAGACCATGGATAGACGTACAAAGAAACACGAATATACGTGAACAAACATATAATTTTTTGTGGCACACAGGGCACGTGTAAAGAAGAGGGGGCCAATGAGAGCAGAACAAGCCAAGGCAACGACACTGGAGAAGTGGGGAAGGACAAAACGGACACCGTGAGTTACATTCAAAGGAGTTTACGTCTGAAAGGATGCTGAGAGGCTGACAAGCTGATGCTGTCCAGTATAATCTTGAACCCAAATGATGTAGAACAGAGACTCATGCTATCAATTGGATTTTCCCTGACTAAAAGCAAAATAGTAAATGTTGTACTTCTATATTCCAGCCTTGCACATTATCTGACATATAGTAGGTACAAGATTGTGTTCAATCATGTCCAACTCTTTGCGACCCCATGGACTGTAGCCCACCAGGCTCCTCTGTCTGTGGGATTTTCCAGGCAAGAATACTGGAGTAGATTGCCCTTTCTTCCTCGAGGGGATCTTCCCGACCCAGGGATCGAACCCTCATCTCCTAAGTCTCCTGCATTGCAGGCGGATTCTTTGCCACTGAGCCACTGGGGAACCCCCAGTGTATGTCAGAGATATACTCAAACCATTCGGCAGTAGAGATGCACTGAAGAAAAGATTGACTAATGTAACTCTGGGATAACTGTCAGGATAAATTAAGAACTCCAACTGGACCATCACGGGGACATCTTAAAGCAACACAAATGCAAAGAATGATCATCCTTATCTTGGAAGATGGAGGAATACTTGTAATTGGCTTTATTCACTGTGCAAATGTTAGCAGGATTAACCTGCAGGCAACAGACAGCTAAGATGGAGATGTGATTAGACGACAGGAAGAGTGGCGAATCCACGCCCATTTCAGGAATCACAGGATGTCTTTCCAGGATGGCAACTGAACTCTTCCGGAAGCAGTGGCGGTTCACATTAATAGGCTTTGTTCTTTCCAGCGTGGGGCTTGGCTTTCACAAAACTTCTTTCAAGAGCTGCATTGCTGCCTTAAGTGGTCTTCCAGGGAGCTGAACTCCCACCTGGCTCACAGACAGGTCAGATACTTTAAAACTATTACTGTGAGGGCTTTGAAAGCTCCTTAACCCCCGTGGGAGTTAACTGCCAGAGAGGTAGTTCTTTTGGAGAGCACTGTAGAGAACATCTTTAAACCTTTTCATTACGCAGAATTACTTCCACACCCAGAGGAGAAAACCCAGCAAAAGGCAAAGAATACTTTTTAAATGTTCAGGGGAAAAAATCTTAAATGGGTTTTATTGTATTTTCAAATAAAAATTATTTCAGGGGTTGTAGTTGCCAAGGGAGAAGTGGAGCAGGAGAGGGATGGTTTGGGAGTTTGGGATTAGCAGATGCAAACTATTATATATAGGATGAATAAACAGCAAGGTCTTATTGTATAGAATGAAAAATCATATTCAATATCCTGTGATAAACCATAATGGAAAAGAAAAAATACAATGAAATGCAGAAAATCATTCAGTAGATTTAATATTTTAAAGTATCCATCAGATTTACATTTTGTAGATGAGCAGTGAAATGAAGAGATGGGCGGTGGGCATCATGTATTTTGAAGTGAGTCATATATCAGCAACATGAACATTTTAGTCCCAGAGAGTAAATACACCAAAACAAAACTCTGAACATCTCACACGGATGTCATCAAATGCCTGCATTTATTCAGATGACCCAGAGCCCGCACTTGCCATTACAGGAAAATTATATTGTTTGGTTTCAATCTTCAAAAATTCACAAGAAAGGAAGACTGAAAGCAGACATGTAGGCAACAATGAGGAAAAGAGTATCACAAAGGGATATATGCAGGCATGCTCAGTTAAGTCCAATTCTTTGTGACCGCATAGACTGTAGCCTTGCCAGGCTCCTCTGTCCATGGGATTTCCCAGGCAAGAATACTGGGGTGGTTGCAACTTCCTCCTCCAGGAGATCTTCCTGACCCATGGACCCTTTTAGACCCCCTGTACTGCAGGCAGATTCTTTATCGCTGAGAATACAGGGGGAAAAGGCAATACAGAGACTTCCCTGGTGGTCCAGTGGCTTAGACTCTGCACTCCCAACGCAGGTGGCCTGTGTTCAATCTCTTGGTGAACTAGACCCCACACCAGTCAACTAAAAGAGCTCACATGTCGCAGTGAAGATCAAAGGTCCCGCGTGCCGCAAGTAAGACCCTGCACAGCCAAATAAATAAATAAATAAGCAATTTTATTTTTAAGGAACACATTAAAGACAGCCAGGACAAGTCTCAGCTCTGTAGCCAATGGCAGTTATGAGCATGGTAACCACTTTGCTGCAGCAAGTCTGTGGAAAACCTGTTTTCTTAATGATGACCTCAGCTTATCACCAACACGCCAGCTTATGTCAGCAAGGCAGAGGAGTGCCTGACAGAGTTCAGGATGATTTTCATGGAAAAGTGGTGAAAACGGTGATACTAACAGTGATCAACTATGAACCATCTTGGAAACGGAGCTTCCAGAACAGCTTCGTCAGCCAGTGAAGGATGAGGAACACAGCATCTGTGGTGTGACTTCAACCTTTATTTCACTTTCATTGCAGAACCGTGACCTTTCATGACTAGGTGGCAAAGATTAACCTACCTGCACCCCAACCTCTCACCCACAGGAAGAGATACGACCTAGCTTCTACTGGAATCTGTGAGATGTAAACAAAAAGAGATCCTAGATCCATAACCATGAAATGTCACCAGTGGTGGGATAACCAAAGTGTCATCTGTACTTAAACCCCAGAAAGTATCCAGCAAATACTTGCACTGAAACATGTTCATATCAATCAGCCATCAGTTTAATAATGGCCACTTCAGGAAGAAAAGATAATTTCTTACCTAGGGAAGCTTAAAAACTTAGAGCCTATTCATTCACTACCCACCTGAAACCACTAAGCCCCAGATCAATTAAGTCAAACTCATAGTTTATATTACATTTTTATACTTAAAAAAAAAAAGACAAGCCCTTAAGTACAGGGTGGTAAAATTCTGATGACTAATGCTGTTGCTATACTCTTCCCCATTCCAAACTTAACAGAGGAAGTATGACTACAGGAGGCTGTTCAGAGTTTTCACAGAAATCCTGCTGAAGGATAAACAACAAGGTTCTACTGTGCAGCACAGAGAATTATACTCAATATCCTACAATAAACCAGAATGGGAAAGCATACAAACAACAGTGTATGTGTATATATAACTGTATAACTGAATCACTTCGCTATACAGCACTAATTAACACAACATTGTAAATCAACTGTATTTCAATTTTAAAAAATTTTTAAGGAAATTGCTGAATAAAGTATGTCCATGTTTCATTTTTTTCTGGATAAAGTTTCTATCCTTAACCCCTGATAATCTAACCCACTTATCAAAGCCACAGGCTGCCTCCCTAATCCCCATGGAACTTCCCAGGCAGGCTGTCCACTGAGGCCTGCCTGATGCTGGAGACAGCCCGAGTCTGTATGAAAGTAATAATTATTAATTAATCATTAATATATTTATAAACAAAGGATCCTCTCCCTTTAGATTCAAAGGAGGGTGAAACTACTTAAGACTTTCTCACATTTACTAGTAACTGCAACACGCAGACTGTTCAGTGTCAAGTGTGTATGTTCAGTCCCTCAGTTGTGTCTGACTCTTTGCAGCCCCATGGACTGTAGCCTGCCAGACTCCTCTGTCCATGGGATTTTCCAGCCAAGAATACTGGAGTGGGTTGCCGGTTCCTTCCCTAGGGGATCTTCCCAATCCAGGGATCGCAGCTTAGTTGCCTGCATTGGCAGGCAGGTTCTTTACCACTTGCCCCATCAGAGAAGCCTCCTGTTTAGGGTCTGCTGCTGCTAAGTTGCTTTAGTCGTGTCCGACTCTGTGCGACCCCATAGACGGCAGCCCACCAGGCTCCCCTCCCTGTGATTCTCCAGGCAAGAACACTGGAGTGGGTTGCCATTTCCTTCTCCAATGCATGAAAGTGAAAAGTCAAAGTGAAGTCGCTCAGTCGTGTCTGACCCTTAGTGACCCCATGGACTGCAGCCTACCAGGCTCCTCTGTCCATGGGATTTTCCAGGCAAGAGTACTGGAGTGGGGTGCCATTGCCCTCTCCGATGGGTACCAAACTACTGGTCGTAGCAGAAGGAGCCATCAGAAGTGTCAAGTTCTTCTCCCACCTCCCAGGTCCCCTTTTACTTATCTTCTCCTGCATCACCAGGTCTTTGCATTCATTTACTTAAAGCTGCATTTAACTAAATTAGAAAAATCCCTGGAAGGCGTTCTGGACAAAATTCAGGAGGTTCATGAAATCGGATGAGAATAAAACTGATTCTGAAATTTCAATACCTTCTAATTGACTGTAGTATTTCCTTCAAATGCAATACAGACAATAAACCACCAGCATGTTAGCAGTACTTCTTAGTCATCAGACAGAAAATCACATGATTTTCATACCAAGGTAGCACGTTAGATTAACCACTTTATTCATGCAATGGTTTATAGACATTGTTGTTATAACTATGTCATAATGCTTTTAAGATATGGATTCCTCCATTTCAATTTAATTGGTTCACTGTAGTCTGATGAATTTTGTTTTATCTGTTTAGATATGTCATTCTGAGAAGGGGTCTGTAGGGTTCACCAGGCTGCCAAGGGCGCCATGACACAAAAACAATTAAGAATCCATGTTCTGAGCACTTAAGCCTTTCTATGATTCGCCTTCCCTTAAGAACCACTGGCATTTTAAAAATGTTGAGAGAGAGAGGAAAAAAAAAAAAAAACAGAATTTCAGGCACCTAGAAAAGATATAAATCTGGAGGAGAGATTTTCTAATACTCAATCGAACATTTACCTATAAATTCCTCTACATTTTTTTTTCCTGGTGGATGCTCTGCCTATCTATATCAGGATTTTGGCTTTGAGAATATATGAGGATTCTCTCTCTTTCTGTTACACACACACACACACACACAC
>NW_011495015.1:3033277-3035200 GCF_000754665.1 Bison bison bison
GAGTGCGCAGCATTGCAAGTCAAAGGTAAAGACCTTTTTGTGTGGATTCCACCAGAGGACTGAGGTCTGTGTGCCCAGCTGTGACTGGCCGCATCAAAACACACCACACCCTCACCTCAACACAGGGGCCGATTTAACAGAAGCCTTCAAAGTGTGATGGCTTTTAGGCTTCTTGAGGGTATATTTTGTAGAGTTTTTAGGCTCATTTCCATTCTTCCAAAATAAGCTGTTGCAAATGCTCATTAGGTACAAGTATAAATATTTTAAAATATTATGCTGTCACTTGCGAGGTTCTGCTGCTATAAGCCAGATTGCACTCAAATATTAAAGATGTGAAAATCCTCGGTGAGGAATTGTAGCCTCACTTACTTTTCATATCTCTATAAATAACTGACTGTGTTTCATTGTAATCCTTATTCTGTTTATAAGCAGAAACTTAAAAGCACAAAGCGTAGTCTTAAGGGATTTACAGAACAGTATACCGACAGTTAAAAAAAAAAATTTTTTTTTAAAGCCAAATCTGAAGGCAGGAACTGTTGTTACCTCACCTCTAAGGATACATGTATGATTAACTATCAAAAATCACCTCCTTAGAAAAACAAATCTGTCAAACAAAGACCACACATGTGGTCTGCTGCATGAAGCAGTAAGAAATGAAACTTCTCTTCCATACTCTTTACATTACAAAGTTTATAGGAAACTTCTAGGTCATTAAAAATCCCTCCCCCAAAGAACACATCACTGTAAAAATAAACAAAACTAACATTTCAAAAAGTTTAAAATCAAAAAGTCTCCCACTCTCTCAAACCTTTCTCAATTCCAAGACACAGAGGTGACCAAACCCTAACATCTCATGTGTATACGCCCAGATATTAGGTCCATCTTTAAATAGTATTTTAAGGCTAGGAAGCAAGTAAAACGATATTTCCATTCTGGTACCTGTACTGTCAAGTAATTGCCAGTATCTTATACTACAAACTTTCAATTCTTAATGGAGTTTCAGGTAAAATAAAATTAGGCTCCATTTTTCACACTAATTTTTTTTTGACAAGACCTGTCAAAATTTTACATAGAAAATTCACTTAATCCTTGCAAAAGTTAAGGATAATGTTTGCAGAAGTTTAAACAGGTACTGCACTAGATCTTCATTACTTCTACTTTAGCCAAAAGAGGAAAAGAGAGGTATAACACCAGCACTGGAAGTTAACAGAATTCTTTCCCTACTACACTTTTATTTTTCCTATATTTCAGCAATAAAAACCAGAGATCACATGATAAAAGAAGAAATACAATGAAGGAAAAAGGTAGACAACCATTTCTTTAAAAGCAACTACATCCATCATTTCCATTAGCTACACGCTTTGCTGGAAAAGATGTTTGAGAGTCCCTTGGGCAGTAGGGAGATCAAACCAGTCAATCCTACCTGGTTTGAAATCAACCCTGAATATTCATTGGCAGGACTGCTGCTGAAGCTCCAATTTGTTGGCCACCTGCTGCAAAGAGCCGACTCACTGGAAAAGATCTTGATGCTGAGAAAGATTGAGGGCAGGAAGAAAAGGAGCCACAGAGGATGAGATGGTTGGATGGCATCATTGAGTCAATGGACATGAGTTTGAGCAAATTCCGGGAGATGGTGAAGGACAGGGAAGTCTCGTGCCTGCAATCCATGGGATCGCAAAGAGATGGACACAACTTAGCGACTGAACAACCACAACATATAAAGATTAATATTTCTGTTTAAATCTTCTGTTCTGCAGAACTTCAGGAGGAAATCCTCAAATGCATTCTAGCAAACGGCCAATTCAGCAGTCTAGGTCCAACAGATAGAGAAAGATAATCTTACAACTCATTTTTCTCCCAACACCTGCACTCATTAGCTAGGCTTCTTTGAATGAAAAGACAACCAGACTGAAAACGTAATCC
>NW_011495015.1:3035300-3053171 GCF_000754665.1 Bison bison bison
CACTGGCTAACAACTTACAAAATCAGTTTTCATTGAAGTTCAAAGCTATCAACCTGATTAGAAAAAACTGCTCTCTGATTGAAGCTGTTTATCTTGGTGGACAACAGCAGTTTAATGAGAATCAGCTCGGTAAAGGTTATTTTAAGCTCTTTCGTGAACACTTTTTTTCCCCAAGCTCTATATATTCCTTCCAAAGGCATATACATGTCTTCATCACTTCTACTCAATGGAGATGGCTTCCTTAGACAGAGAATAACTGGAGTAGTGGAAAAAGAAGGAAGAAAAAATTCAGATACCCAGTGTGGTTTTCTTGCTACTCACATTTGTGATACACTGGATGAGATGCCAAAAAATGAGCAAAGTTGGGATTTCCACTCTTCTTGCATCCTTTCCTTTTACCTGGCTACTTATCGAGTCAATGTATTTCTTCCACTAATGGCACAGAAGCAAACAGCCTTACTACCAATACTGAACTCTACCTGAAGCTCCAGGCGTGGACCCCACATCACCAACTTCAACACTTGGGAAGGCAGATCAAGTCTGTTCTCTCCAACTTCACCCTGAACCCTCCCCTCCATGTTCTCAATGACATAGTGGTTGTTGCTATTCAGTTGCTAAGCCGTGTCCAACTCTGCAACCACATGGACTGCAGCACACCAGGCCTCCCTGTCCTTTAGTGTCTCCCTGGAATTTGCTCAGACTCATGTCCATTGAGTCGGTGATGCCATCCAACCATCTCATCCTCTGTCGCCCCCTTCTGCTCCAGTTCTCAATCTTAAACTTCTGCAAAAAGACGTGGAGCATCAGGTCTTTCCCAATGGGTTGGCTCTTTGCAATAGATGGCCAAAGTATTGGAGCTTTAGCTTCAGCATCAGTCCTTCCAATGAATATTCAGGATTGATTTCCTTTAGGATTGCCTGGTTTGATGTCCTTGTAGTCCAAGGGACTCTCAAGAGTCTTCTCCAACACCACAGTTCAAAAACATCAATTCTTTGGCGCTCGGCCTTCTTTATGGTCCAACTCGCACATCTGTACATGACTACTGGAAGGACACAACTGAGGGGGCAGAAAACAGTCAACTCCTTTAAAGGAACTACGGAAAGGAATGACAGATGAATTTGAAAGCTATGTATAGATGGAGCCATTACGAATATGCTCCCACTGCCCTGACAGCTCTCTGCTCTGCCCTTGGGAAAGTCTATTGTTTACAGTCAAGCCCCCAGAATATTAGCTAATGTGCTGTCTCAGAAACTTTGAAGTTCTGCTGTCAGGTAGATAACATATAAAAGGGTTCTATTTTCCGGTTACCTTGAGTCTTTCATCAGTGTAAAGATTCCTATTTCTACAAATGCCTTAAATCTGTTTTTTTCTGATTTCAATCAAATATGCTAGTTTTTCTTTGGTGTAGGAGACACAACTTTATATTTTCACCCTTTCTTTTTACATTTAAGATACGCTGCTCATAAGCAGTAAAACTGTCTTCCCCCCTTTTCTTTTTGTTTATCCACTCTGACATCTCTGCCTTGGAAGTGAATCAACCTCATGTATATTTAGTATAGTTTTAGCTATAACTGGGTTCAAATTAGCTGTTAGAACTTAGAGAGCATAAGCACTCATTTCATTATTGGTCCACTGGGGATCATTTTACTACCTACATCATGGGGAGCTGTGAGGATATAAACAAAACATACGGAAGTCTTTAGGAAAGTACAGTCTGCTCTCTGTATGTAGTACACTCTCAGTAAATGTTAGCCAACTATTATGATCATTATTAGCGTAATTAATATGAACATAAATAGCATTCTTTAGACCATGAATTCTTAAAGAAAGTTCCATGCTTTACACTGGAAGTTTCCTTGGAATTTCTTACTTCTGGTGATACTGACTGACATTCCTATATCTTACACTCCATCTTTGCTGGGTAAAGTCAAAGAAAGTGAAGTCTCTCAGTAGTGTCCAACTCTTTGTGACCCCATGGACTGTAGCCCACCAGGCTCCTCCTTCTATGGGATTTTCTAGGCAGGAGTACTGGAGTGGGTTGCCATTTCCTTCTCCAGGGGGTCTTCCTGACCCAGGGATTGAACCCGGGTCTCCCACATTGCAGGCAGATGCTTCACCCTCTGAGCCACCAGGAAAGCCCTTGCTGGGTAAAGGTGTATCTAACTGCTGATTTCTGCAGTGTGGCCAGTTGTTGCTTTTAAATTTGCCCCACAGTTTTCACTGGCGCCTCCTTATTTTAAGGTGTTTCCAAACAAATATCACAGCCACAAACACACATCACAGCCACAAACACACATATCAATGGACAACCCAATTTCATCCACTTCATTTAAACTGAGACACAGACGAAAACCGGAACGACCACCTTGTGTCTGGGGCCATCATGTTCAGAAGAATGTGCTGGTCAACATTTACGCTCGATTCCCACTCAAGCATTGGAGCTAGAGTCACATATATTTTTAGAGAGCTGCCAAATCTGAAAATTTTCAACCATATATTCTTAGGCAGACAAATCTAGGATTCATTCTCTTCCCTTAATAAAGATTGCAAGGGCAGGGGGTAAGCATGGGGTGAAGGAGAAAGGCATAGGGAAAAAGTCATTAAAAGACACACCAGAATTCTCTGAGAAAACAGCACTTTCATGATACCTTGAAACAGTCTGGATCCCCACTGAAATTGATGAGACTTTTTGCCTGCAATAGTAGGCATAAGGATTCCATGCAAAGTGAAATAAGCAAAACATCACAGTTGGCCACTGGAGGAAAATCCATTTCACAGGTAAGAGGCAAAGTCAGAATCATTCTGGGTGCAACATATTCTACAAAAATATATTTATATTAATGAGACAGATGCCATCTCAGATCGAGCCAAGTCATCCACATGCTCCCCTGGGGGACCAGAGAGGAAAAGAACCAAGAACTTTCCTATTCCTAAATCAGATCAAGGCTGAAACACCCTTGATAGTTCATTTATAAGGAAATTTGCCACATTTACAGGGAAAGCTATTTAATTTCCAGAAGTTAATGTGCTACTTCATTCAATAAATCAACCCAGTTTTAAAAGAAAAATGTAAATATTTCATTTTAGAAACAGTAAGTGTAGCCGTGGGCTTCCAAGAATCCGCCTGCAATGTAGAAGACCTGGGTTTGATCCCTGGGTTGGGAAGATCCCCTGGAGAAGGGAACGGCTACCTACTCCAGTACTCTGGCCTGGAAAATTTCATGGGCTGTATAGTTCATGGGGTCACAAAGAGTCAGACAGGACTAAGCGACTTTCACTTTCACTTTCTTTTCACTTTTTATACAGTAAGGATAAACCTGCTTGTTTGCACACATGCTCAGTCACTTCTGTAACCCACCAGGCTCCTCTGTCCATGAAATTCTGCATGCAAGAATACTGGAGTGGGTTGCCATGCCCTCCTCCAGGGGATCTTCCCAACCCAGGGATTGAACCCAGGTCTGGAACCCAGATCTCCCACATTGCAGGCAGATTCTTTACCAGCTGAGTCACAAGGGAAGCCCTCTGTATAATAAAAGGACCCCCAAAGCAAATTTTACTTTTAAGCAATTCCTTGTCATTCAAAACTTAATGAAAACAAAGACAATGACAGTAAAGTGCATCATTTTTTTTTTCATGTGAAATACGGTGGTTTGCATTTTATCACATGAGTTAGGTTTCTCAGCAGCATGACAATCTGAACGGTTAAACTAAATTCACCATTTTTCCTACTGTTTCTGCCAGGCCAACCTTATTCTGAGATATGTGACTTATTTAAGAAAGGAGGCAAATAAAAACCTGACTCTCTGGCTTCACTTTCCTCCAGCAGACATTATGCAAGTCTCTTACAGCCAGGACACAAGAGATACAGGGTCTGCTGAGGAGGGAAGGGAAGGACATGACCAACTCAGAATAAAGGTGGCAAATACAGTGTGAGTATGAAGCAAGGTCCCAGCTTTCCAGTCCACTGTAGGACAAAGACATGTAAACCATGAGCAAGCTGGTGGGGTAACAATGACACTGGGCTCAGGTTACTGCTCAGACGCGGGGGAAGCCCACCAGCCTAGTGGAAGGATGAAGGCATAGCATCAGATGCTAGCTACCAGGTGATACCCTGACCTTCTAGAGAAAAACAATTGTTACCCATTGTGGAAAACAGAAAATGGTCAAAGATGTCTCAAGTGCCTATAATTCTTGTGCAAAGGAAGATACTGCTTTATTCCATGCACCATGAAAAAAAAATAATTCTTCCTTAGTAAGTCAGAAAGAGAAACACAAATACCATATGATATGAATATCATTTATATGTGGAATTAAAATATGACACAAATGAGCTGATCTAAGCAACAGAAATGACTTCCCAGGTGGCTCAGTGGTAAAGAATCTGCCTACTAATGCAGGAGAATTGAGTTCGATCCTTGGATGGAGAAGATCCCTGGAGAAGGAAACGGCAGCCCACTCCAGTACTCTTGCCTGGGAAAGTCCATGGACAGAGGTCCCTGGTGGGCTACAGTCCATAGCGTCCACTCAAAGAGTCGGACACGCAAGCACGTAACAGAAACAGACTCACAGACACAGGGAACAGACTTGTGGTTGTCTAGGGGGAGGAACAGCGGGGCGATCACAGGTGTTTGGGATTAACAGATGCAAACTATTACATACAGGAGGGAAAAACAGTAGTTCTGTTGTATAGCACAGGGAACTATATTCAATATCCTGGATAAACCATAATGGAAAAGAATGCAAAAAAGAATGTATATATGTGTATCACTGAGTCACTTCGCTGTACAGTAGAAAGTAACACATTGTATGTGAACTATGCTTCAGTAAAAACAAACAAAAATTCTTCCTTGATTTAGTAATGGAAACAAATATATCCACCCCAAAGACCATCTGCTCTATCCAATGAGATCTCTACCATGGCCACATGCGCATAATTCCTCTCACCTTCCCCCACCCCATTGTGTTTTAGGTACACAAAGTGGAGACCACAGAGAAGGCAATGGCACCCCACTCCAGCACTCTTGCCTGGAAAATCCCATGGATGGAGGAGCCTGGTGGGCCGCAGTCCATGGGGTCGCTAAGAGTCAGACACGACTGAACAACTTCACTTTCACTTTTCACTTGCATACATTGGAGAAGGAAATGGCAACCCACTCCAGTGTTCTTGCCTGGAGAATCCCAGGGACGGGGGAGCCTGGTGGGCCGCCGTCTATGGGGTCACACAGAGTCAGACACAATTGAAGCGACTTAGCAGCAGCAGCAGCAGTGGAGACCGATGTGCTCTCCAGATCCCTATGTCACGCCAGCTGCAGCGAATCCCGCTGGCCACCAGCTATCAGCCTCCATCACTGCCTTGATTGAAGAGTGACGTCACCCAAGACAACTTGGATCCACCAGATCCAGTGACTGGTCAGCCCTTGGGTAGGAAGACTCACCCTCCTCACCCCAACTCGGGACAACTCTGAAAGGTCATTAGCACTTGAAAGTTTCAGATGGGGCTGGCTGAGGCTTCAGGGCTTCAGATGGGGCCAACAGAAGCCTTTGTTGATTCTGTATCACAGGATTGCGCAGAGAGGGAAGTAGGGCTGCTTCCCTCCCCTCCCTTCTCCTTCCCTTCCCCAGACTCTGATCCTAAGAGCATTCCCCCCAAAGACACCTGCATGCATATCTGCATCCCTGGGAACCCAACCTGCGACAATGTGCCCTGTCTCTGCACACCATGGACGATGCAGGGATTCTAGAAAGAAGGAAAGAAACTCTTGCTTCTAAATGTCTGCTATTGAAAGATAAAAGACAAAGGTAAAAACGGTACTGCCAACCTTATAGTAGAAGGGAGCTTTGTCTATAACTGTAAAATGGACAAATCAATAGCTACAGAAAAATATCACTAAACAGGCTGTTTCATTGATCCCATAGATATTTGGGCTTCTGTGTACTGAACAATTTTCACAAACAAAAAGTTTGGATCCCAGTCCAGCATTTTCACCATATGCATCTTTTTTTGATGGTATTTACTTATTGGATGACAACTGCTTTACAATGTGGTGGGGGTCTCCACTGTACATCAATGCGAATCAGTCATAATTATAATAAAAGCTGGAAAGGATGTGGAGAAAAGGGAAGCTACCACATTGTTGGTTGGAATGTAAATTGATACAGTCACTATGGAGAACAGTATGGAGATTCTTAACAAACTAGGAATAAAACTATCACATGACCCAACAATCCCACTACTGTGCGTATACCCTGAGAGAACCACAATTCTGAAAGACACATGTACCCCAGTGTTCATCACATCTTTGCTACAAGCATTTTCACTACAAAGATTTTCACTGCATGACAAACCGGCTATAAGGCAGTTTTGCTAGGAAAGATAAAATAACTGGTTTTTGGTTTGACAGTTTGGTTTCAAGTGGTTGAAACATATTAACATTTCTTCGAGTCAGTGACATTATTGATGGTTTTACTGAGCTGACAGACGGGTAACATTTGACCCAAGAATTGGTTTCTTATTTTGAAATACAAGCTTTGGAGAAGAAAGAGTCCCAAGGCCTCAAAGGTACAAAGTTGAACCCACATTTCCCATAGAGAGCTGGAGCATCTATCAACAGTCTTGGGACAATGTGCCAAGAACACACAACAGTGTAGATACTTTCACAACCCAATACAAAGCTCATACAAACGTGAGTCCTAGTGAGTGACAACTCGCCCCTCTTCTAATGAAGGAAGACATCTCAGTGAAAAGGGAAAAGTGTGATACCAAATGATGACTCAACTGATCGTAACAAATCCTTCAGGATGTGTAAAGTCATGAGAAAGTGAGATGCTTTTGCATAAGTGAGAATACAAGTGTCCCTCACTCCATGAAAAAGTGACTGAACACCAACTGAGCTTCTGTGAAGCCTACAGGTCTGGGCAGTTTTGTCACCTTTTCATGAAATTCTCAAGGTGTCACACATTCATCCATGACTCAGCCAGGGAAAGCTCATGGGAAACAACTGGTCGTACTCTAATTGTTGTCTCAGGAAAAGTAATTTTAGAGCCTCAAACTTTTTTAGTTTGTAGTATGCCTCTTCTAGCAGAGATAATAACAAATTCCACCAGAAAACAACTTTCACTGATGAAACTGACGGCACCCTATAAAACTCTTTAGTAAGATCTCAGAAAGATTTAAATCACTACCTTGGAGGACTGGGCCCATAGACACAAGGCATGGATGCTGAGGACACTGTCTCTAAACACCTTAAGGGTGACATCCCAGGGCTGATCCCAGAGAGATTTATGGGTGTGGCTTTTGTTCTATGGAGGGAATCTCAGTAAGACTCAGATTTTTAAGCAAACTAGGCTGAAAATAACTGCCAGCTCCAACTAAACTGGACAGAAATAGTTCTAAGGGAAAGAAGCCGCTGGATACCCAAACTACTATAAGCAGAAATCAGGCTGGGAAAACTACTCCTTTCTTATGGAAGAGGCAGACGGGCGCAGATCGAAGCCCAGGGTCACAGAGAATCATGCCTGCCATAGGACTCCACAAGGATTAAGCAGTGGCTACTGAGGCCAGGTGGTGTTTCAGAGCTTCTATGTGCCAGGGATCCTGCCGTGCTTCCTGCTTCAGCACTTTCTGGATGGAGGTTCCACAAGAGGCTCTCCTGTGCCTGTCCCACCATTGCGTGTTGGTGGGAAGAGGGCAAATAACTTGTCCTTTAGTTCAAAGGTCTTCAGACTGAGAAGACCTGTACTTGAGCTTCACGAAACCACACCAGAGGTGCCTCTTCTGAACCTGTATCTGATATAGATGGTGAGATCCTGGGCTTCCCAAGTGGCTCAGATGGTAAAGAATCCACCTGCCAATGCAGGTTCGATCCCTGGGTCGGGAAGATGCCCTGGAGGAGGGTATGGCAACCCACTCCAGTATTCTTGCTTGGGAAATCCCATGGACAGAACAGCCTGGCGGGCTGACAGAACAGCCTGGAGGGCTTACAGTCCATGGGGTTGCAAAGAGTCAAACACGACTGAGCAACTATCACTTTTTTTTTTTTCCACACCCTGGGCTTTGAGCTAATACTTTTATTTTTAAAAAATAATTTTATTTATTACTGATTCATTTTTGGCTGTGCTGAGTGTTCTATGCTGTGTGTAGGCTTTCTCTGGTTGCAGGGGGCAAGGGCTACTCTCTAGGTGTGGTGCTCAGGCTTTTCACTGTGGTGGGTTCTCTTTGTTGCAGAGCACAGGGTCTAGTCACACGGGCGCAGTAGTTGCGGCTCACAGGCCTAGTTGCTCCACAGCATGTGGGATCTTGCTGTGGACCTGGACTTGAACCTGTGTCCCCTACACTGGTAGGAGGATTCTTAACCACTGGACCATCAGGGAAGTTCCACTGATGCTTTTATGAGCTGAAACTTACAGGTCTTTGGGAAAGATGTGAAAGTATTTTACATACAGGAGGGATGTAATATGAAGGGCTGTGGTCCCAGGACGCTGGGCAGACTGTATGTTCTAAGGATGACCACGCCAATATATATCCTGTCCCACAAATTCTTCCTTAAAAGGCGATGATGACATGCCTCCACTGTTAAAGGGACTCTATGATCTCTTAGCTTAAACCTGGGGGCCTTTGCAACTGCAGTACAAATGATGCTGTGTCATGTCCAGGGCTGGGTCATAAAATGCAAAGCAGTGCCCACCCCTCCCCACTAGGATACTGGCCTTTGAAACCTGTTTCACGTGTGACCTCCCCATGTGGCCTGGGGTTCCTTCCAACACCAGAAGGTGGGTGCTCCAGACAGCAGCCCCAGCCAGGGCCCCAGTTGACCCAGCATCAATTGCTAGATGCATAAGTGGACAAGCCCTCATAGGAGATCAGGCCCTGACCTTTGAGAGTGCCAGCCGAAGCCTCAGCATTACAGGGCAGAGACAAGCCTTTCCACTTGTGTCCTATCTGGATTCAGGACACAGAAACTGTGCGAAATCACAGTGATTGTGGCTTTGAGCCCCGCAGGTTTCTGTGCCTCAAAATATTCATCTCAACTCTTAAATTCCATACAGATATGTACTTTCACCATAATGTAAAAATGAAAGTCTGAGTACTTATCATGCCTGGTACAATTTCTGTCCAGAGGGTCACCCTTTCCAGAAGGCTTGGGACACACCAGCCTATTTGTCACCTCTGAATTGACACAAAAGTGATGTTAATACTGAAGATCTGTCAGGAGGCTGGAGGGGACCTCCCCTGAAAGATATGCCAAAAATTCTGGAAAATGCACAGGGATATTCCATCATATGCCCTGACCAAAGTTTGTACAAGGGAGATTCAAGAACACCACATAGTCTTCAGGAGAAGTGTCTGTACTTATATTATTGATTAAAAAAAATCATCACAAAGACTTCAGTGGGTGTTCAGAAATAGCTCAAAGTTCTCAGTAACAATGAAGAGTCTCAGCAAGAAAGAGACCAGTTGAAACACAAATCACAAGAGGGATTTTGGTGGTTGTTTTATGTTTTTTCTTAAGACACAACAGAGTTTAATGGTCAAGCGCTTGAGATCTGGAGTCTAGAAATCAAGGCTCAAATCTCCCATCTTCCCATCCATGAACGATGTAACCTGACTTTGCTGCTGCTGCTAAGTCACTTCAGTCGTATCCAACTCTGTGCGACCCCATAGACGGCAGCCCACCAGGCTTCCCTGTCCCTGGGATTCTCCAGGCAAGAACACTGGAGTGGGTTGCCATTTCCTTCTCCAATGCATGAAAGTGAAAAGTGAAAGTGAAGTCGCTCAGTCGTGTCCAACTCTTCGCGACCCCATGGACTGCAGCCTACCAGGCTCCTCCGTCCATGGGATTTTGCAGGCAAAAGTACTGGAGTGGGTTGCCATTTAGATGAGTTCATTAACCTCTCTGGGCCTTGGTTATATCTACATAATAGGCATTGCTCTTCACAGAAACAAAACCAGTAGCAGACACTGGTTATATAGTGGTATATATCAGAGAGACAGAGAGATTTTAAACAATTCTCTCCTGTAATTGTGGGGTGTGGCAAGTAATAGTCTGCAGAACAGCAAGCTTGAAACTCAGGCAGGAATTCTCTGGTGTCTTCTTGAAAATTTCTTCTTCAGGGAAACATCCACTGATTGGACGAGACTCACCCACATTTGGAAAGTTTTACTCACAGTCTATTGAATTCAATGTTCATTTTAATTCAAAGTCCCCTGATTTAGATGTTAATCACATCTAGGGACTTCCCTGGTGGTCCAGTGGTTAAGAATCCACCTACCAATGCAGGGTACACGGGTTTGATCCCTGGTCCAGGAAGATTCCACATGCTGCCGGGTAACTGAGCCTGGGAGTCCCAACTACTAGTCCCCAGACAGCCCTGGTTTATACCTACAGCTCTTATACAATTATAAACAGTACCCAGGTGTCCCTTAAATATTACATAAAAATGAATCTTGCAGACCAGAGGGTCATTTAGTCTCATGCTTCACCCACCTTTATGTGAAAGTGACTCTAAAGGATAAAAGGAAGGGGCCCCGCTGGGGGTTTGTGAGGAAGCCAGTCCAGGACACCATCCTCTTCACCTCTGGGTGCCCGCACCTGCTCCAGGAACTAGACCTCCAGTCACCATCCCTCATAGGAACTGGGTATCTGAATCGTGAGTCAACAGGGAAACTCAAATTATGTCTACTGTATCTCTGTTTTGAGCATCATTCATTTTAAGGAAATAAAAGGTCCTCCCAATGAAGCTAAATTCAAAATGTTGGTACTTTCGGTGTTAAACTCTTGGAGTGACTCCTTTTTCAGAATCTTGAAAGTTTAACTATTACTTACCCCAGTAGCCTCAGAAGCAGTTTATGTCAGAGAATTTTAAGCAACTCTGGTGCCAGAAAATCTACAAACTGCTCTCTGAATAATCAGGGGCTAATCATGCCTCTCATTAAGCAACAGTTTGAGCCCAAATGCCCTAATCTGTCTGACCTAAAGTTAGAAATAAAATTATTCTGTTCTTGGAAAGAAGCAGAAAAAATGGCTCCAAAATGATCCCTGTATCTTTTCTGAATTATACAATTTTACTGACATTATGATCACTTACAATTTACCATGAGCTTCAGCGTCGACAGAAACACTTTTTGTATAATCTGCTTTTCAACTCAAGGGGCTTAAAATAAAGCCACATGACTAAAAAGCAATGAACCTGATTTTTGCACAAAGCTGCTCTAAGTACTTTCACTGTTGGGCTTCACAAATTGCATCTTGTCCTTTCATCTCAGATCAACTTCAAATTTAAAAACAAAGAAGGGATGCCTGTCTCATACAACAAATGTCCCAATAAAATTTACATGAAGTTTAACACAACAAACACATTGACCAAAGCATCTTGGATTTTCAAGGGCATGTCAACGCCAAATAGTAGCAGCTTCTGGAGTTACAACAAAACAAACAAATTCTGCAGCCAACTGTCATACCATATGTTTCTAATGGCTTTTATTCTGCGTAAAACCAATTCATCATCTGAAGAGAACACAAAATTGCAGGGCCATGTCTTCACCCAAGGCACATTTCTGACCATTTGTCAATTTCTTACTACTGGCAAGCTCTGAAGGAGGAAGGAACAGGAAGCTGAACCCTGAAAATAATGGACAATTGCCAATGCTTTTCCAATGGAGACCCTGCCAGAACTATGACAAATCTGGATTATTTTCCCTGTGGACTTTTGGAAGTAGACAGACAGGCAGATTATCACAGTCCCACCCCCTAAGGTTTTCCCCCAAAAGCTTTAAGATATGACACCTTCAAAAGAAGAATTTGCCTGATGACCATATATGCATATATTTTCTCTCATAATTAGTTTAATTTGTTCCTTAGAAAATCACATGTATATTTTGCTTCCTTGCAAATTCATTTCAAACAAAATTTTAAACTCGGGAAGCCATCCTCTGTCCGTCAGGGATCTTGCCGGGAATGTTCATTGAAATGTTCAGAAAATAAATATATTTTTGTGTTGGTATAAGACCAACAGGATAAGGAAGGCAGACTTGCTCCCCAAAGGTTTTATTTCAAAGTAAAATATAAACTACCTTTGGCAATATTTAAAACCACTACACCACTTTCCAGTACAGAGAATCAATAGTTGACAGCTGCAACCTAGCCTTTGTTGAAACTAAAAAGAGGGTGTATTTTTCTCCAAACTAAGTGCAGTAAGACTGAAGACTGTCCAAGTCCAGGACTTTTAAGGAACTTAAGTTCTCCCGCACCTGATGGCACAATTCTGCCTAAGCCATACTCTGGAACTTCAAAGAATACACTTTAAGCCAACCCCTCACGAAGTCTGTCACCTCAGCTGAAATTTTTAAGTACAGTTGATCCTCTGTGCTGCATTGCAGATTCAAACCAACCTTGGCTGGAAAATATATTCTTTAAAAATTCTAGAAAGTTTATTCTGCAAAAAAAAAAAAAAAAGCTTAAATTCTGTATTTAAAAAAAGTTTAAATTCTATATTTTAAAAAAAATTCCAAGAGCCAAAACCTGAATCTGCCGTTTGGGGGCAACTATCCATTGTATTTACAATTATTTACATAGAACTGACTATGTAAGTTATTAATATAGCTATTTACATAACTATATTAAGTATAGATAACCCTTTCTATTCAAGGACTGCATATCCACAAAACACACTGGCTACATCCTATTATATTACAGTTATCAATAAAGTATATTGAACTATGTTAATGAGATGGTGATTGCAGCCATGAAATTGAAAGATGCTTACTCCTTGGAAGGAAAGTTATGACCAACCTAGATAGCATATTCAAAAGCAGAGACATGACTTTGCCAACAAAGGTCCATCTAGTCAAGGCTATGGTTTTTCCAGTGGTCATGTATGAATGTGAAAGTTGGACTGTGAAGAAAGCTGAGTGCCGAAGAATTGATGCTTTTGAACTGTGGTGTTGGAGAAGATTCTTGAGAGTCCCTTGGACTGCAAGGAGATCCAACCAGTCCATTCTAAAGGAGATCAGCCCTGGGATTTCTTTGGAAGGACTGATGCTAAAGCTGGAACTCCAGTCCTTTGGCCACCTCATGTGAAGAGTTGACTCATTGGAAAAGACTCTGATGCTGGGAGGGATTGGGGGCAGGAGGAGAAGGGGACGACAGAGGATGAGATGGCTGGATGGCATCACTGACTCGATGGACAAGAGTTTGGGTGAACTCCTGGAGTTGGTGATAGACAGGGAGGCCTGGTGTGCTGCGATTCATGGGGTTGCAAAGAGTCAGACACGATTGAGCGACTGAACTGAACTGAATGAGATTTAACTCACAACCATGGGAATAAAGGAGGCATTTCACTGAGGTCCAAGTTAACCAAAACATTCATTCTATAAAGTACAAGATACTATTTGTTAAAGTGATTATTTCATTACTATATGAATAAGAATGAAGATAATCAATACTCAATTATTAAAATGTCCAACACCAAAAAGAGGGCAGAAGTGAATAGATAAATAAGTAAATAAATAAACAGAAAGAAATGAAGGAGAAAGAAGAAAAGTACAAATATCCAAGGGAGAGAGGACTTGGTTAAACAGTTTTTTTCCCAAGAATGAATCATCTAGTTTCCCCCAGAAATAGCAGAATTTTAGAAATATGACATATAAGTCTTAACTTTTCCTTTTTATGACCAAAGGAAAGGATTTCAGTGCATGAGACTCACAATTATACAAACTCTAGTGTCGTACAAATGATCTTGCAGATCTTTTATGATACTCTTGAGATTTACATGTCCAATTGACTTGAGACATCTTTAAGAGTGATCTCACAGCCAGGATTTTCAAATCTCAATAAAAACACAATCACATGTTGGGCTACTTATACATACAATGTTGCAATTTACATTCCAACTATCTATAAGACCATGATATAAACATGCCACTTTACATTAGCAATCTAATTTTGGCCACCTTTTTCAGAATACAAATACCTTGATTAGGTAAAGTAGAATACACTAGTATTTTCCGGGAAGTAAAATATGCAACGATTGTTATCTTGAATGTGAAGAGAGTGTCAACTTGAATTCTAAGGCAGGCAAATATATAATTATTATGTACTCAGGTTTTCAGATTTCCTGAAAATATTATGCACAAAAATATCTCCAACATTTATATACATTATTTTGTTTGTTCCTCTCAACACAGAAGTATTCTGAACCAGACACATCGTCACAAAGATATCACTACTATTATCATCCACATTCAGGTTTCCATTATTTAGGATAACAATAGGACAGATAATCCAAATGGCAGGTAATAAGAAAATCATTTCAGTTTGATTTCAAAACACAATTTGGTTTTCACAGTCAATGCACGCCTCTGATACCATGGGACTCAGCAGTACTGAATGTGAATTGTTAGGACTTACTGAAGGCCAGACAAAAAAGAGAAGAAAAGTGGTTCATTCTTGAATACTTATAGGATACTATCACTCATTTCTGGAACGATTTTTCTTTTACTAACAGATTTCATACCTCTTACTTTGTTTATCTTTTCAAGAATACTAAATATACCGGGACAGGTATTATAGTGACCCTAATACCAACAGGGCTGGCCGCACATTTGAGTCCTGAGAAGGCTTCTAGCACACGAATTCTCTTTACACTGCAATGCTCCCCTTCTGTGTAACACGTCTTATTTCTCGTTTCAGTCAAGAAAACAGAGCATCCTTCACCCCAGATGCACAGCATAGTTAATTCCATCGCTCTCAGCTCAGTTCAGCAGAGCTCAGGAGTGAAGGATCTTCCCAGGTGCACGGGTGGAGGGGTCCAGGCCAGAGCCCACACAAATGAGGAATGCAGAAGACACAGCCCTCCTGCGAGGATCTCACAGTCTTGTGGACTTCAGGTTTCCACCTCCCCTCCCACACACTCTGCTTGGTGCCATGGATTCCAGATCAGTAGTTTCTAAACTGTGCCACTCACCAGAGCCACGAGAAGCTTTAAAATTCCAGATAGCTGCACACATTTGATTTCAGTGAATATGCGGTAGGGCCAGACATAAATGTGATGCACACACACACACGTATTTA
Organism: Bison bison bison; assembly: GCF_000754665.1. Lineage (NCBI taxonomy): Eukaryota > Metazoa > Chordata > Mammalia > Artiodactyla > Bovidae > Bison > Bison bison. Next base: position 3,050,369 of record NW_011495015.1, read on the forward strand.
CACACACACATACAGTTTTCGATTAAAAAAAAAAAAAAACTTCCTAAATGACTCTGCTCTTTGGCCTGGATATATCAGCCACTGCCACCCTGCTTTGGGCTGTGAACTCTCTGTGACTGTGGACAGTCTCTGGCTCCTTTAGCTGGAATCCCTGAAGCATCTGTAAAATACAAGTGGAATGTGTCTACAGATTCTCAGACTGGTAATTGACAACATCCACAAATGAGAGAAAACTGTTTCTTGACAATATTAGGACATGTGTATCCTTGATGGATATGCAGATGCTGTCATGGGCACATGTGCTCACGTGGAAAGTTAAAACCACCCTAGCACAACCATGAGGATGGACCACAGGGATGGACCAAGGACTCCCTGAAAACTCAATGGGGGCTGACTCCCTTTGGCTTCCACTGTCAGAATTCAGGTGATCCTGGGCACTCAGGGTCCCAACCAAGATCCATGGTATCCTGGAGTGAGGCTCTATCAGAAAGGACATACAAAGAGTTACAATTTTTCAAGGGTAAAAGATGTACACAGGATAGTGTATGCATGTGTGCTTAGTCACTCAGTTGTGTCCAACTTTTTGTGACCCATGGACTGTAGCTACCAGGCTGCTATATCCAAGGGATTCTTCAGGCAAGAATCCTGAAGTGGGTTGCCATTCCCTTCTCCAGGCAATCTTCCTGACCCAGGGATCGAACCTGGGTCTCCTGCATTGCAGGCGTATTCCTTCTGTCTGAGCCACCAGGGAAGCCCATACAGGATAGTGAAAGCGAAAGAGAAGTGAAGTCGCTCAGTCGTGTCCGATTCTTTGCGATCCTATGGACTGTAGCCTACCAGGCTCCTCCGTCCATGGGATTTTCCAGGCAAGAGTACTGGAGTGGGGTGCCATTTCCTTCTCCAGGGGATCTTCCCGACCCAGGGGTCAAACCCAGGTCTCCTAAATTGCAGACAGACGCTTTACCGTCTGAGGCACCAGGGAAGCCCATACATACAGGATAGTACCTAACTGCAAATAATCTACTCTCCAGAGAAGGAGAGAGGCTTGGAAACTAGCGCTCAGCCGTGGGAAGCACCACGCAATGGGGAAAAACCAGCAGTAGATGCTTTCTTTTGCTTCTGTCACTAGGTAAATTTTAATGAGATGGTTGGATGGCATCACCAACGCAATGGACATGAGTTTGAGCAAACTCCAGGAGACACAGAAGGACAGGGAAGCCTGGTGTGCTGCAGTTTGTGGGGTCACAGAGTCAGACACAACTTAGTGACTGGACAACAAGGCCACAGCTATATTTAATGACATCGGTTCCACAACCAAGGAGGACAGCAGACCGGAGGGGAATGTGTGGCTTGAGGGAAGCACTGAGTTTGTTTAGGATTCAGGAGATGACTGTGTGCCTTTCTTCCTGCCTGTATTAATGAAGTGGTTACACCAAATGTAACCAAATTACACCAAATGTAACCCCACGTGCACCTTTGACACATAATATGACCTTGTCAAAGAGAGGGAAGCATAGCTTTGCCTGGAGAAAGACTGAAAGAACATAAACCAGAAAGCAGAGAGTTGTTTTCTGTGGATGACATGATTGCTGTTACTCTTGGTACACAGCTTTCTGTATTTTCTAGGATGATCAAGTATTACATTCATTACAGGAAAGAGAATAATAGCATGAGCTGTTATTTCATGGAAATTTCATTTGATACAACAATCCACCATTCAACGCCTTTAATTTCTTAGTTTCTGTTGACTTGGCTCTTCCAGGAGACCCCTGAGCCCATCAACAAATGGGAGAAAACCATTTAGCTCTGTCCAGCTCAACTTTCTGAAGTCACAGCCCCTGACTTCCCTGGAGGACATGCCTGGCGAGTAAGCCACTCCTCAGTGTGATCAGAAATTGCTTGGGTGGCCCTGCTAGTTGGGCATCCACCAAATACACCGGGTTGTATTTACAGGAAGTCCTAGAAAGACACATTACCAGGGGACATGACCACTAGAAAGACTTAATATTTCACTAAAGCAGCTTCCATTATGCCTGAAACATAAATCCCACACATGGAGATGAGGACACGCTCAGACACATGTGTTTTTTGACAAAGCCAAGGGTTTGGTTTGCTGTGAGATAAGAGAGAGCAGGCTCACAAGACGGGATCAGAGCATCACAGTGATCCATGTAAATGGACTAATGGGACCGTGTTTTGCTCTAAACACTGCTGTCTTGCCTGACGGCTGCCAGGTCACTGAGGACACTCTCCAATGAGCAGGAGGATTAAGGTGGTCTGAGAATTGCCATCACATCAGATGCACGTAAATAGCAATACTACTTATAATTATGGAGCTAGTTTTGTCAGGATTAAATGAGCTAATATATGCAAAGCTTTTAGAACAATGTCGGGCTCATGGTAAGCACCAATAACATCCTACTAGATATTATTCCAGAAAAATGTACGCTTCAAAACATTAGGGATTTATTTCTGCCTGTTCTGCTCGCTGCCATCCCTCCATGTAGGTGCAGCCGAGAAACCTGTAGTGGATGAACAGATACTAGGAGAAGAAGGAAGATGCAAAATGCTTGGTCTGAGGGGTGTGGGGCCCTGGTGACTGGCAGGGGTGCGCATGTCAGGCCCTCAAGTCGGAAAAATGAAGAAATCTCTAGTCTAGAGCCCCATGGAGATCAGTGGCCACCAGCCACCCTGGAAGCATGTTAGGTTGGTCATTCTTACCCAATGTCCCACCTTCCAAATCTCCATTTCCTTCTCTGGCCCTGTCCAAACCTCTCCTGCATCCCATCCACAGCCAGTGTTA